>NC_134404.1:148524247-148824247 GCF_038048845.1 Mixophyes fleayi
CATTTGCAGTGTTGCAGGTGATAAAATGTTCTATTTTAAAGGTTTGACCGTGGATAATAAATTCAACGGTTTTATTTCTATCACATGGTACAGATGTACAAGTCATGCAACTTCCACATCTATAAAAACCTTTTGATGTGATTCTGCCTTCAGAAACATTTTTGGTAATAGGACCTTTCACCAACCTATCCTTTAAATTCATCGCTCGTTTATAAATAAAATATCCTGCCCGAAGTACCAGCACGCACTAGCATGCTCGTGGGGTATTCATGTCCCAAACTAATTGACTTTATTTTCTTTACTAGTGAAGAGAGAGACCAGATTGAGGATTAGAATGTGGTGTAGCATCCTCAACATTAACACAGTTAGATAGTGAATATATACCTATATTTGATACAAATAAGCACACTCACTCCAGTTCAGTACTAGGTAGCACTGTTGCTATTATATGCCACACATATGAGCTCTCTAAATTGAGATTAAATGTGCGTATCATTAACATATTGAGAAATAATTTAATGCTACTAGCAAACAACTAAGCAACCTATAATCCCTCACTAACATTTGTGCACAATTAAAAGCAAGTGTATCAATGTAACAGATAATAATTTATACTATTTCTCTACATCGCTAACACAACTCACACTTGTGTTATTTCTATACCAAGGAAGTATCAATCTAAAGCGATATTAATAATTTTGCTTCAATAAAGAATTATCTGTACAGATGAAATCTGTATTCATTTTAATATGTCAAAATAACGACCTCTTAGCTAACTACACATGAATTAGGACAACTGATATACAAAGTATTGTGATATTTCTACTCACACGCAGTGGGGTCATTTTAACACCTAATTTTTTAACTTTTCACTAAATACAATTTTTTTTATTATTCTAAGGAATCAATAAAAATGTATCTTTTAATGCTAAAGAAACATTTAATTAACGGCATGATATAAGGCTAGGGTGTCAACGCTTAAATCAGCTCTTGCTCTCTACCTTCCTGCATTTAATAAATCTAGTAGTAGAACCTCCACAATTTAATTCATAAATTTTTTATAGCAAAAAAAAAAAATCGGATTAACAACTCAATTAAACAACCCTATTAAAAGATCTGGTGCGATAGCCTGTTTCTCTTTTTACTAAAGGTAAAGGTGCAGTACCTTTGAAGATTATAGGGTCACCCATGAGACCCCTGAAGTGTATCAGGTTGCTTATAACTGATCTAAAGATAGAAAAATTGTTTTGCACAATTGAAAAGTAATTTGGATCTAAAGCCACTGAGAGGTTTCGTAAAAAAATATAAAACTATAATCTAAGGTTACTTTCAACATAAACCCACCTACGAGTCATAATCTTAAAATAACACATTTGAATCACATTAGATCACATATTTAAGATTGCATTTTGAATCACTACATATCTTCCTTATTTCACGCTACCACAATCAATACACTAGATACTTTTCCGTTCTATTTAGAGTTGGTAACTTAGATATTTCTATATACAGAAACACCCCAAGTACATTCCTTCAAATTAACTGTAAGCAGGTGATGCATTTTTATTTGTAATTGAATACATTTTGCTGTTTAAAAGTAGAACTGTCAAACCTGAATTTACAAGTACAAATAAGCTATTCGACTTTTCTACAGTCTCCTAGCAACAAAAAACTGCTCCTTTTCTCAGCAATAGTGGGTAATGTGAATGAAAATTTGTTGTGTCTAGGTGCAGCCAAGTGTCAAGAGGAGCAGATCTGAGCTGTAAGAAATTTAACAAACTTTAGAATCCAAAGAATGGTCAATAAACACAATGTATTATTTTGCAAACTAACTAGATGGTAAAATAATTAGCACATTCATATAAACGGTTGTCCTTAGTTCTCTAAGCCTCCATAATATTATTATACTTAATAAAGCAAGTATTATGGAACAGACTCATTACTACAAATATGAATTCCAAACAACAGCTAGACAAATTGTGACTACCAGGCTACAATGGCATGAGCAATTTTCTCAGGTATATTGTAAAATTTATCACATTGCTTTTGTAATTTTAAACTTTCACATTCTGTGCCGACAGAAATGGTTTATCCTTCGAGACCCACTCTTCTCTGAAACTAGAACATTGAATGGAATCACATCCTAAGCATCCCTCCCACAAAACACAGCTGACATAGTTATTTACTTAGACTTCACTCCCGTTATACTTCTCTTGGCCGCACTGTCTTATCAACGCTAGGTCGCTGTCTCCCCAGCCACTGCTGTGCAGGTTTTAACGTGTTGCCCCACTTGTGATTTGCATGAAAGAGCAGCATCATACAGCGATTTGGTTTTTGTGGTCTGAGGGTGTGTCTGGTGCCGATATTTATAAAACACTTTTATGGAGAAAGTGATTTGTCGCGAAGAATTGTGCATGAATGGATTGAGAAATTCAAAGAAGGTCGCCTTCCAATTTTTAACCGTGGGACTCGTCGGGGCCAACCACGGCCTCGCTATACAGACCTTAGCCAACATCAATAACTGTGAAATGTACAATTCCCAAAGGATTCTGGGAGAAAGATCAATTTGAGGCTTAATATACAAACTTCAGTAGCAGTCCTAGTTTTCCAGAGCAACAATACTAGCAATATACACTAACACATCAAATTTGTTGAGGATAAAAATATATAGAACACTCAACTGAATCTTGATACAATAATGGTGGCACAGTGTCTCCGAAGTATAGTATAAGTATAATGCTGGAGCAACTGCAGTGAGATTGAAATGGAAGCCAGCTGATTCAAATAGGAACTTGCTTCAACATCAGCCACAGTGTCAAGTAATATGTATACCATCAGATTCATGGAGCCGAAGAGCATCATGGGCAATTCAGAAACATAAGTTTGAAGCTGATCTTCAGTCAGAACAGAGCACTGGAAACACCACAGTGCAATGATGAGTAACCAGAATGAGACAGAAAGGAACCGCTAAAGCAGGAGTCTGTGACATCAGTTTGTTTTGGCAATAGGGTCATCCACAGATTCTAAATCAATTTGCAAGTTGGCATCAGCAATAAACTAATGGAAATAATCAGAGGAAAGTTCACAAAAGGCTGCAGTGGTAACAACACATAACTAGGCAGCGATCAGACAGTGGTCAAACAGAAGCTTGGTCACTTGCACAAAACACAGGAACAGGTATGCTGGAACAAGTCAGATAGACTCAATAATCTGGCAAAGCATCTTTCCACTGACTGGATCTTCTAGCCACAGGTATGCATGCCAGCTCCTGTATGACATCACCACTCATCAAAATACTTCCATATATATCGTTTGCACTATATATTTATAGCATTGAACAATAACTAAGGCTTCCTTTGTC
The DNA here is from genome assembly GCF_038048845.1 of Mixophyes fleayi. Classification (NCBI taxonomy): domain Eukaryota; kingdom Metazoa; phylum Chordata; class Amphibia; order Anura; family Limnodynastidae; genus Mixophyes; species Mixophyes fleayi. Next base: position 148,527,609 of record NC_134404.1, read on the forward strand.
TCAGTTGAGCTGCCAATCTGCTACATGTTTGTAAATGGTAATTTCGATCATGCTTCTTATATATGTGGGTAATTGAGCCCAGAACAGAGTAACAGCTGACACAGTTTGTGACACTTGCCTTCTCTCTGATAGGTGGGAGGCAAGGAAAGCAAAAGCAATAGGAAGTATCAAGGTAGATAAAAAGAAGTAGTGCAAAAGAGATGAAGCCAACTAAAGAGTTCAGAGAAATGTACCTCAATGTACGTGAAGTATCCCCATGTTTTTTGATAGGAAGAGCCCCAAAGATTACCAGGGAAAATTGTTTTTTTTTCCGAATCATTGAATGAATGTATTTTTGTTATATCATTCCATAGAATGTTTTTGATTCATGCTTGGTAAGTTCAAATTGGTAAGTCTCTTCCTCTGTACTGCTATGTTCAGAAACTGTTTAGTGCACATAACTCACACTTTCTTCTCATTAACAAAGGAAGAGCTCTCTAATGTAATAATCAAGTTGACAAACTGTTTGAATATATAGTTAAAGTAGGATTTCAGTAGGATGATATATTTGCACAATTTTTTTTTACTTAACGTCATACATTTATTGTGAACAAAGATTTCAGACTGGACAAAATTAAAGGAAATATTAAACTTACAAATTGTTTTGCTCATTTATGTGTCTGAATTCTATTTTTAAAACAGCTCATATTAGAACACAATCCCTGGAGAACAGGCATATGGAACTAATTGAATTTGTAATTTTAAGTTGGTGTTCTCTCTTAGTATTGACAATTAAAAAGTGCCCCCAATTTTAATTGCCTGCAACAAATATCTAATCAATTGTAGGCTGTCTTACTCAATAACTGTAGAAGTAGAACATCTACAATAGCTCATTACCAGTTCATGGTCACGCAGAGCAGACACCAGTGCAAAGGCTGGAACCATTTAGATATAATGGAGAGGATATTGAGGCTGGTAAGACTCTTTCAAAAACTTAGCTATGTAATGCCATATGGTATTGTCCTTTAGAAACCTGCTCTAACTATTTTGAGCATGTTTTAGATGATACCTCCTATATTACGCATTGTCCTTCAAAATTTACTCTTCTAAAAACTAAATTCTCTTTCCATTTATAGTTGTAAATTGATAAAGAAAATTAAAAAAGTAGAGAACAGCAATTATTCAGCCTAAGGTCACTATGTTTCCAATGACAAATTTAATGAAAGTATTGCAGAAATGCTTAAATGTAATGATGAGCAACTTTCAGCTTGATTATAATTTTGGCAGGCAGGTTTTTATTCATCATTGCATCATTATAGGAGCAAACACAACTAAACAGTGGTGCTTGATCTCAATATACTTCAGTGATGGCAAAGATTATAAAAATGTTGGAGATTAGAAAGAAATATAATCAACAGAAAAGCAATTTATGAAGTAATTGGGCAGCAGTTTCTCGTCTAGCTTAAAAATCCTACTATTTATTTATGGGTCTCAGTGTAGGATGATTTGTCCCTTCCTCCATTTCATCAGTGAGGTTTTATGAGATGGATATTTTGTTAATTTAATGTGTGCAGGGGCACAGAATGTCCTTCAGTCATCAGTGAAGGATACAGAATGTTGATGATATAAGTTTATACATAGTTATATTTGCACTCTGTACTTGCAGAGGTGAATTATGGTGAACTTGAACAAAGAATGTAAGTAGAACAGGAAAGAGGCAGAAGGGGTTCCCACAAACTGGAAAAGTTGCAGCCACAAATATAGTTGTTTAAAGACAATCAAAGTGACTCACTAACATTTATGCCAGGGTGCAAAGATGCAGAACAATAGCAACTGTGCAAATATAATTATAGATTGGATTCAGGTACACATTGATTGATTGAATGAATGATTCATGAATAGTAAAACAATTAGATTAGAAAAGGACATTATGATGTCAGCCTTTACATTGGCGTCATATATATTAGAGTGGTTCTGATTTGAAGAAATCCGACACATCTAAATTTTGTAGTACCGAGTTGACACAAGTGATGACTCGGATCTTGTGAGTTTCGGATCAATATCTTCTTTATATAGCCCTCCCTTCTGTTCTCAACTTATATTTTAGAATTGCTTGCATGTGGGTAGGGTGTTTGCTGCATTTTTGTGCTTATAAAGTGGAATGTAGAGGGTTGTACAGGCTGAAAGAGGCAATGTTTATTGAAATAACTATGAACTGAGTGTGATTGAGTGAAGAGTAGACAATCAGTGGCTACTGCTTGTAATAGTATATTAGTAAACTATTTAGGAATAAACAAAAAATACATATTCTGCCATGAATTACCCTACAAGTTAAGTTATCAGAACCTGTTGTTGATGAAAGCTTCACCTTTAGCAACCCCGTTTTCCATGGATTCATCTATGTTCGCTGGTACTTGGTTGTCCCAAGGACCTAATCTCGAGTAGTGACAACCTAACTAGGTGAGCACCGCAAAGGACTTGGCAGCGGGATGTTGAGCAGAGATTTCCAAGGCAACAGGGATGCAGGATGCATCTGGATCAGAATATACCGAGTTGCAACAGTAACTCCACCAATATAACAGTTTGGCAGTGTAGAGTAGAGAATGGAGCTGGGGAGCAACACAGTGCTAGGGAAGGTGCTGGAGCAAGATTGAGCTGCCAATCTGGTTGGTGAAACACCACTGACACAAGTGCACCTCTGATGGAGCAGATAATGGGCACCACGATCCTGTTGCTGGGTGGTGGTCTCACAGAGGAAAGGTTAAGTAAAATAACAGGCAGTGATATACATAGTCGGGGTCACAAGCAAAAGGTCTATCCAGGCAATAATCAGGGGTTAATCAGGTCACAGCCAGAGGTCAAAACTAAGTATCAGACAGTAGCAGAATATACTCAGGAACAGGCGCACGGAGAAGCAAGCGTGTGAGCGCTCTAACAGGCAAAGGCTCCGTGAAGCTGACAGGTATTTAAAGCAATAGTAGCTAATCAGGGCAGGTGTCAGATTGAGCTTCAGATGAGTGGAGTTCATATGATGTTATGTACATCTAAAAAACATTTGCAGAATACGCACATATCTTACAGAAGACACTGCAAAAACCTTAATTCATGCACTTATCATCTCCCGCATTGACTATTGCAATTCCCTCCTTACCAATTCCCTCCTTCCCTCCTTACTGGTCTTCCCCAAAACAGACTCAAACCCCTACAATCTATTTTGCACGCAGCGGCAAGATTGATTTTCCATGCAAATATTCCTCTGCTGAATCACTCTGTGTGTCTCTACACTGGTTGCTTGTTTTCTACCGAATTCAATATAAAATACTTTTACTAACCTACAAGGCCATTAACAAAGCTGCACCAACATATATCTCCTCTATTGTCTCAAAATATCTCCCAACTAGGCAATTCTGTTCTGCACAAGATCTGCGTCTCTCATCCATCCTCATTACATCCTCCCATTCCCGCTGCAGGACTTTTTCGGGCTGCACCCACTCTATGGAATTCTCTCCCTCGCACAATAAGACTCTCCTCTGGTCTACAAACTTTCAAGCGTTCTCTGAAAACCCACTTCTTCAGACAAGCTTATAATATTCCTCAACCACCCTCTTAACCTCACTAAATTACCCTATTACCACCCGTTACACAATTTCACACAAGACAACTACCCCCTGACCAACATTGTTGTGTGACGGGATTATTTAGCTTACGAATCACTTTTACCTTTGCAGTCTGGCTGGACTAAAAAGCAAAGTGTAGACTTAACCTCATGTATCAAACTCCCATTGTCCCATAGATTATAAGCATGCAAGCAGGGCCTTCTCACCTCTTTGTCTGTTTTACCCAGTTTGTTTCTTACTGTATTTGTCTCCAATTGTAAAGCGCTACGGAATATGTTGGCGCTATATAAATAAATGATGATATGATCACACCCAGACTGACAACAACACTGCAGCAGCCAAAATAAAAACAACAGCTACCTGCTGTTCCTAACACATTCTTGCTTTTAAAATCAAAGTGTTTCAATCTGAAGGCAGTAGTGCAAGGGTCAATATCACAGAAATCTGAACTATTTAGGGACATATTTATTGCTAAGCAGACAAAAAAGGGTGTACTTTGATTCTGAGCAGCACACCCCAATAAAAACAGTTTATTTCTTGCTTTCAAAAGTGTTTTGTGAGATCGTCAGTATCATTGACATCTTTTCCACTAAGTGGGCAAAAACATGGTGTTGTTTGACAATGAGCAGCAACGCCCCCCGCCCCACCCCAAGAAAAAAATATTTTTTTAAGAACCTGAATTGTATAAATTTTTTAATGATATTGTGGAGCAGTGTCTGAAGAATTGCAAGATAACATTCCCTCCTTTCCCTATCTCTTGGTTGCTCACCTGGTAGGGTGACATCTACAAGTAGGTTCGACTTAAAGTAGCTTCACTCCTCTTGTCAATCATGGATCAGTCTAAAGATCTGCAGCATGCATCTTCTGTAACTTCCCATGCACTCACTCTGTCACCTGAAAAACACACACATCAGTGCATGCAAAGAATGCTGAAGAACATTTTGGATGCTCACAGTATCCTGAGGTGAAACTAAGGTTGTCCATGAGTGATATATGTGAGTCTAACATTTCACATTCTGACACTGTAATTATGGAGCAGCCTTCTTCCAAAATTTCTCAACCATTTGGAAATGTGTGGACGAGTAGTAATGATGATGATTAAGACAAAGAAATGGAGGATGTTACTTTGGAATTTGCTAATGTGCAACAGGATGTGGGGAGATAATTGTGTATCTTAAAATGAGTAATATGTTGTACTTTAACAAGATAATGAGGATAATAATGATTGAGTCCAAGCAAGGCAGCTACCAGTGGTACAACCTCATGCCCATGATAAGCGCATTGTCATGCAAGGGTATAAGACTAAAAAATCTACCTCTTGCATGTGAAAATATTTTTATGCCAACCTAGGCAACATTTGTCAAGGCATCTGAATCCTTTGTGATGCCAATATAAGGCACCTTCTCCCTGTTACATCATCTACAGTAAATTCATTCAAGTAGCTTATCAAGAGGTGAAAAATTGTGTATAGCAACAAGCAGTCCAGTATAAGCTAGCAGCAGAATGGATAGACACCTCATGCAATCATCAACACCTTCATCATTAGCCTCCTCATTAGTAGTTCATTGTCCACCATCCAATTTTTAAATGCAAACTGACTCCCCTAATGAAATCCATGATTCCCAAGTGGCATCCTTGTATGCTACAGCTGCTACTGGTGGTAAAACTTCTATGGGACCAAGAGGAGTAAACATAGTTTTAAATAACAATTATCTGTAAAGCACGTGTTTGCAAGCTACTGAAACCATTTCAAATTGTATCAAATGAAGTGAGTTCAAACACTGCCAGCCTGAGTCAAGTCATTCCCCTAATCAAACTACTGGAAAAGCAGATGGAGAAGCTGAAGGAGGGGATGAAACTTAGCGATTCTGCTAAGTATGTTGGCCTTGTAGATCAAGTTCTATATTCACTTTGCCAGGACCTAAGGGTTTGCAGCATCTTGAAATCGGATCACTACATTTTGGCAACTTGCTTGATCCTAGGTTTAAGAAGTCATATGTAATGTCTGTCCTTCCAACTGACACAAATCTTCTTCTGATAAAGCTGTCGGATTTATTTGCACATGACACGTTCCCTGCTTCATCTTCTCCTAAAAATGGTAGTGTCAGAAAAAAAAAACATTTATAAGAGTCACACTGATGATAAGTTAACATCACAGCAGCACACCAATATGAACATTTATAATATCTGGTCAGGCTTAAAAGAAATGACCAAATATAGTGAAAGCTCTACCATGTCTCAATCGGCTACACCTTGTCTTAGTACAATGGTGGATGATTACTTTAATGACTAAAGCAGAATTTAGCATCTCAGACCATCCTTTGGAATTCTGGGAGGAAAAAAAAATGCAATTTGGAGCCCATTGTACAAACTACCTATGGTATACTTAAGCTGTCCACACTCCAGTGTGTATACGGAAAGATAGCTGGAAACATGGTGAGCGATTATCGTTGGAGGCTACTTCCCAAAAATTTAGAAAAATTGGTGCTCATCAAAATAAACTACAAGTTATATGTGGAATAACGTTATTGCAACCAATTTAAAACGGAACCTGTAACACTGGATTCCAGTGGGGATGAACTAACATTGTGTGATGATTATATTGACAACATTAAAAAGAACATCCATAGTTTAACAAACTAAGCACTTCAGCAAAAGGGAATGCCATTTTTGTGGCTGAAGTGCTTGATTTGTTTTGAACCCCACAAAAGAGAACATTTTCGTTGTTTTTTGTTGAACAGTAGAATATATAGGGATTTTAACAATTAACTAATAGGCATTAGGCTAACAGTGGTTGTTGATAATCACCCTCATCCCTGATGTCAATGGGTTGAGTACGTTAACCTGACTAACATATAATCGACAAGGAGTACATAGACAAATAAACACTGATCACTAAAGCAATGAACTGCTTTAAATCTCCACTCACATTAACACACACAGACAAGAGTTCCAAAGAAATTATATAAACAAAGATAGATAGGTCAGCACTCCCTTAAATAGGTAAGAGGGTTGCTGCCTGCAAGGGTAAAGCTAAAGGGAAGTTCCAACCCTTGGATGGTGAGATATATAAAAATGATTAGCCCTTAGGCGCTAAAGAAGGACAGATAAAGAGATGTGGGTAATATATATTGTATTTACCACAATAAACAATGTCAACAGGTGATAACAGAGCGGTAGTACAATATCTGGAGGATAATGTGTAGCATATATCCACGGAGGATAATGATAAGATAATTAGGATGACAAGTAAGGTACTGCCCCGGGTAAGGAGGACCTTGGTGTCTATTTGACGTGTATAACGCACAAATAATGCAGGAATACCATATCAAATTAGTTAAAACAGATGCAGTGATATGTAGCAATCACATAGAGTATCAAAAAAATGACAGATTATACAAATATAAATGATAACGAGCTGGAGAATAACAGTGAAACTCCAAATGATGTCCAAAAATAAAGTGTGTCTTAGCGGGAGGCACAGAATAGGTATATAACCAATAGTCAGTGATCCACTGTGGCTAACCAATCTTAGTCCATGAATCTGACATACTTGGTAATGATGCAGGACTTGTGATAGTGATATGGGATCGGTGGTGCTCCAAAAAAGATCTACTGAGAACGAGTGTCCATACTCCCGGTAAGGTGGCAAGCTTGTCCAGAAAGAAAGATTCCGTATTAATATAGGTAAAATGGCACTTACCCTGAATGAGGGAATAGGGAACCTTCTATACAGCGGCTATGGTGTCCCGTAGTGTAATGGACGGCTGCCGGGTGTAGTGAGCTGGAGACAGAACGAGTCTCCGAACTCCCGAATGCTAAAACACCAGCTTGTCCGGAGAAATGATTCTGTGTAGATACAGGTGAGTAGGCACTTACCCCGTATAGGGGAAAAAAGTTACTTCTTGAAAAACGGCTATAATGTCCCGTGGTGTGTCGGACAGTTGCCGGGTCAGGTGTATGAGCGTGGATGAGTCGCGGCCGCGACTGTATCCAGATTGCGCATGCGGCTTCAACGGGGTAATCGGTCTTCAGACTGTACGGTGATGTGTTAAGACAATGGGGCACAGTCTGGACGGTAAATGGGGCGTATATCCGACGCATTTCGCCGATAGGCTTCCTCAGGGATAACTGCAGTTATCCCTGAGGAAGCCTATCGGCCTATCGGCGAAACACGTATATCCGACGTGTTTCACCGATAGGCTTCCTCAGGGATAACTGCAGTTATCCCTGAGGAAGCCTATCGGCCTATCGGCAAAACGCATTGGGTACACGACCACTTACCGTCCAGACTGTGCCCCATTGTCTTAACACATCACCGTACAGTCTGAAGACCGATTACCCCGTTGAAGCCACATGCGCAATCTGGATACAGTCGCGGCCGCGACTCATCCACGCTCATTCACCTGACCCGGCAACTGTCTGACACACCACGGGACATTATAGCCGTTTTTCTTGATGGTCATTTTTAACTCCCAGGATTGGAGCCTAGGAATATAGTGACACACAATAGCTCACACACAGAGCTGTTTACTGGGTTAGTATGTCCCTCCCACACTAGTGCTAGCTATGACAACAATACAACAGCAGTGCCCTGGTCCTAACAACCGTACTACATAACCAGTATGCTGCCCAACATATCTCATAGCATTAGGTGTAATGTTCTACCATAACTACAATCGCCACAGTCCCAAGACACCAATACACAGAATACAGACAAAAGATACAATAACAGATACTAAAAACCTTCCTGTAATGGGGGCCTGATGATTCAGGGCAAGGGCACACGGAAAACATATACATTGTGCTGTAAGGAACCACCAAACAATGGCCAGCTAAACTTAAATGTGCAAATGGAGTTAGTCCTGGAACTGTCTCAGAATGACAGACCTACATCCAACTGTGCCAGGCCTAGTGTCAGGCTGGTCTCCAGAGGCTTAGTGCCTAAATTACTTTGCCCTATAGGCTAATCCTGAAATAAATGTGCCCACAGGCTAAACATGAAACTATTATTTGGCAACAGGCGCTTGTCATGATTGATTAGGGCTCTTCTTGTGGTGCTCTTCCGCCTTCCCTTCAGTGGTTTCTTCTTACTTCAATGCAATGTCTTTTTTGTGAATTTACCTGGTTTTCACAATTTTTAATGAAATGCAGAACCAAAACCAAAACACGAAGATGGTTTTAGAACCAGAACCAAAACCAAAACACAGGAGTTTGCTCACATCTATATATATATATATATATATATATATATATATATATATATATACACACACATATTTACACACATTATAAATCAGCCCTCGATCTTTCACCTGTTTGTTGTAGCTTGTAACACTTGTTTACAATGTCTGCTGATATGTTGTTGCAGATAAGTGTTTCTTTCTTTGATTAACTGCATTGTTTTAACTTACTGAGATTAATGGACAATTTTTTGAAAATGTGCTTCCCTTTTGAAGGAAAGAGGGCTTCACCATGCAGCCCCTGAAGTGTATCGGGTTGCCTATGACTGCTTTAAATGGACACTAACCTCAATTTGTGCTTAGGTTCTACAGTTAGGTTGTTTGTAGAAGGCAATGTCATATAATATATTAAAAAAGCCCTTCTGTACAATTTTTATATAAATATATTCCTTTAGAGCTCCATAAGATAAATAATAAGGGAAAGCTTTAAAAAAAATGACATTAGTGTGCCTCTAAATACATTGGAAAGTGGTTTCACAGTAAGTGAAAATTCCTACCTTCTGTTAATTATTGGTAACAAATGTATTCTACATTGGTTTTAGAGAACTGAAATTCATACTTTTTGCATTTAACTGTTTAATACATATTTTTTTCGCATTTATTTGCAATGAAGAGGACAATAAGATAGTGCCACTGAACTTCTGCGAAACAAATAAATATTACTGTAGTGGCACTAAAACCTGTCGATAGCATTAGCATAGGTAAATAATGATAATTATGCTAATCAAAGCAGGCTTTTAATTCATCATATTGAATGAAAAAATACATATTCATTTCTGAAAAATGTAAACCTAATAGCTATAGACACATAGGCAAATTAACATATTCACCCAAATGTTTGCAGTTAATCAATACATTATTTGAATATAATGTCTAATTCTTCTTTTTCTCTGAACTGCATAAAAAAAAGAATAATATGGTGGAAATACTGCATTTTATACCACTGTACAAAGCAGGTACTTTGTTCCCCCAGCTATTGTGCTTTCCATGTATTCCTATGGGCAGAGGAATCATTTTGCACTTGCTAAAGAATTGGCAAGTTTGGTTCTTGCATTTGAATGACTCCCGATGCATCAGATCTACATTTTGAAAGTCATCTTTTCAGATAAAAAAAAAGCATCAGTTGGGAAAAATAATCATCACATCAATTCAGGGTCAGGAAAGAATTTCCTATGCCACAAATGAAATACGAGCTGGTGGAGCCATCTGATCCAGAATAAAAAAAACATCACCATTTACAACAGAATTCACAATGTCTTCCGTACCTGTAGGGGATATTTTCTTTAAAGCTTAAACATGTACTCTTTGTCCTTCATTGAGATGTATCACCTCTCTCAGCTTAAAAGAAAAAAAAAAAATATTGAATTCCCTAAACTTTTATTAATAACCTGGTTTGCAAATCCCTGAAGAAATCCTTTGTCTGTGAGTAAGAGAGAAATTGTGAGTACTTGAGAAATACAAAAAGTCAGCCTGCATAAAATTGGCTCATGACAATAACTTTTTTGGCTAATTGAAAAGGTTGACTTTCACAGATACCAGTAATGGGGCGAAAGGACACACTTAGTATAAAGAGCAACGAACATCTAATATGTATTCACAGAATACAAAAGAGACCGTGGATATGGCAAACATGACCAGCATTTCTTGCAAGAAAATGTGATACCCAGTCATGACTTACTATAATTTATTCACCTACATGTTTCCTGATGTGCCTTTCTCTAAGGTAATTTATATATTAATCAGTTTTAATCTTCGTGAGAGTAGCATTTGTTGAACTCTAACAGTTACAAGTGAAGATTGCAGAATGAAATACATATTCTAATGTTTGTATTATTTTGCACCTGTGCTTACAATAATAAAGATGGGCAACTGCCTTCCCTATTAGGTTGTATAGGCTATCCAGGGGCAGGCTGGGCCGGGGGGCATCGGTCCCCCGGGCCGCTCAGTCTGACCCCTGTTCGGGCCCCCCCCTCTCCCGTGGATGCATGTTTTTGTTTCATATTACCTGCGGCCGCATCACAAAACAAGCGATGCAGCCGCGGGCTGAACAGTGCAAGCCAGCGCCTGAGGCTATCTGTTGGGTTAGGTGGGCTTCGCTGCAAATGGTGTTATTATAGCTTTACTGAGGTTGTTGTCATTGTTCTTTCAAGGACCTAAAAAAAAATTAAGACTGTGGTTAAAGAAAAGGAAAAATACATTAAAATGTTCCTATGTAAAGGAATAAATAAAATATATACATAATTAAAAATCTAGACAGGCAGCTACAAAACTTAGTATCCTTATAGCAAAAAATATATTGTACGTAAAGTAACAAGGAGCACAGTCTTGGCTTTGGAAATAATGCTCACACCAACTGGAAATGCAACTAACGGTTATGAAAAGGGCAAGTCAACCAAAGTTATCTTTTAACAATGCATTAGTATTCTATCTGGAATATTTACCAAACCTAGGTAAGAAAGTTCCAATGTAAACATATTCTCCAGGGGGTAAATTTATCAAATTTATGTATGGGGGGTGGCTGCAGGTTTGAGAAAGTAGAGATGTTGTCTATAGCAACCAATCTACCTATCATTTATTTAGTAGATTCTACAAAATAACAGCTAGAATCTCCACTTTTTCAAACCTGCAGCTTGATAAATTTACCCCCAGGACTTTCCCAAAGGTGACCTTACATGTTAACATGACAGCAAACCTACCTTCTTTGCAGAGAAGAAGGTCTATGCTCTGAAGGTGATTGATAATTTTGAAGATCCAAAACATTTAAAGTGTATTTCTCTTATTATGCGCAACATCTTAAAGAAAACCTTTTATCACTTCCAGAATCCAGAGCCTATTTGTTGATGAGACATTGTATTTCTCTGAATGTTTCCACTGGATGCCAGCTTTCTTATGGGACAGGATTCTCTTCTCCATTAATGACCGGTGCTCCAAGACAATAAACAGAGAAGTGTCTACATGAACAACTAATTCCTAAAATTTGGGAACATCAAAATCTATGGCTTTTACCATCTTATTTCATTAAATGACCTCCTCCACACAAAAGGCATTTATGCCCTAGATAACAGGCTTTTTTCAAACCTTACTGTACTTAGTTCTGCTTGAATGGAGTCTAACAATGCTTATACTGTCAGTAAATGGGACTCAGGTCTGAAAATGAAGTCAATTGGTTGACAAATAGTAATTTGTGAAGCTTAAATATGTTATATTTCATCCTGGAACACTGTACATTTCAAAGGCCATATTGAATGGAAAACAATATTTATTTTTTATCATCTGAGTTAATAGGGATAGAGGACTTTAAGATTTTGTTTACATTCTAGTATTCAGCCTTTCAATTACTTTGTTTTACCTGTGGCATTGTTTACTTGGCAGATATAAGCAAGTTCTTCAGCTCTGTGAATTATTTACCAAATCTCAGAGACTCTTCGATTTTCATGATTACATCAATTGGCTAAGACCATTCACTATGAGAGCCATCTGTTACTCCAAGGTATAATATTGCCTTAAGGTTGGTTTTCTACAAGCATCTGGTACCTGACAAGGCTTCACATTTACAAAAGTACCAGTTGCTATAACATGATTAAACACATGGTTGTAACTTGAGTATACCCTATATACCCTATATATCTGAGTCACAACCAAGACATTGACATTCCTAATTTTAGCTTTGACTAGTTGCTTGTCCAGTCCAAGTTAAATCAGTCTTTTAGTACAAGATCAGCAAACTGATATATATATAGTTACATAGTTGATGAGGTTGAAAAAAAGACACCAGTCCATCAAGTTCAACCTATTTTGAATTTCCTGCGATCCCTCATTTATATTTGAAATTAATCCAGATGAAGCAACCGCCAATCTGTTTAAATCAGGGAAAATAATAAATATAAAAAAAAAAATCCCTCTTCACACAATATTGTAGTCCTATTTCTCTCTGGATCTACTACTATTCTTCATTTTAATTAACGGTCGTAACCCTGGATACCTCTTTTCCACTTAAAATTTGTCTAACCCTTTCTTAAATATATCAATTGAATCTGGCATCTCAACCTTCCATGGCAATGAATTCCATGTCTTGACTGCCCTTACTGTAAAGAACCCCTTCCTTTGCTGGGTGTGAAATTTCCTCTTCTCTAACCTTAGGGGGCTACCGTGTGTCCTGTGTACAGTCCTTGGAGTAAAAATTTACCATGAAAGTTCTCTGTATTGACCCTTAATGTATTTGTAAATAGTAATCATATACCCTCTTAGGTGCCTCTTTTCTAAAATAAACATGCCTAAACTGGCTAACCTTTTTTTCATAACTTAATGACTCCATAGCCTTTATCAATTTTGTAGCCCATTTCTGAACCCTTTCTAGTTCCAAAATGTCTTTTTTATAGAGTGGTGCCCAGAATTGTACTGCATATTTAAGATGAGGTCTTACCAACGATTTGGTAAAATTAAATTGTCTTCCCTTGCACCTATGCTACCTTTTTATACATGCCAATACTTTATTGACCTTTACAACTGGTGCTTGACATTAAATATAGTTGAGGTATATATGATTAAACTAATTAGGTGTCCTTAAGTGTATTTATTTTGCTGTACTCTCACCTTTTAGACAACCAGAATAGTGACAGTTGGGCTGCAACAGATCTTTACCTATACTATGACTCCAATGGTCATTTTATCCTGACTAGCCCTTAGAAGCCATAACATCACAACAACTTGTTTAGGGAACAGAGACTAGGTGAAACATATTATTCCTCTAAATATACTCCAAATACTTAAATTAATAGACCTTCCAGCCTCATAATTCCCATCCACACTATTTACATTTAAGTATTTTAATATAAAATATTATTATTTTGCAACAACTGTTGGGCACTAGGACCCAGTGGAACAGCTCTGTCTCACAGCATGATACTGGTGATACTTTAACACCCAGAAAAGTCCAGTCTGTGAGGGCTGCTGGAAAGTTCTGTTATTTGTATGACAATAAAAATGATGAGACTGTAGAGGCAGTGACTCAATGAAGCAGAGTAACACAGAGAGGGCTGGAAGCCTTGTGAACAGAGAAAATAGAGGAAAACAGATAAAAAAGACAGCTAAGTAACTGGAGTGACAGCAGCAGTGACCAGGAAAACTGATAGAATGACAGAGGTGCAGCAGTCACCAGAGGTGGTGAGACCACAGTGAGAAAGAAATCTGAGACAGACAATAAAAAGTGTGCGAAAGATAGTATTTTAAAGAGAAACTGATAAAGAGATAAAAAGAGATAACGGAAGAGGATGAGACAGTGAGATAAATTTACCTGTTTGCAAGTGAGAATTACTGTGACAGGAAAGCAACAGTTTCACATAGTAATCAGAGCACCAGTATTATTTATTCCTCCCAAGTTATAAGAATAAATGTACTGAACATTTGGCTGAAAGTTATGTTTAATCACCAGATAAGTGTGATGTGTGTCCAGTGACAGAAACTCTTACCTCACAGTCACACAGAACCTCCATTATAATTGTAACAGTCACCTCAGAGACATTCTCCATCTTGTGGTTGGCATCCATATTGCCTAGTTACATTCATTTCCCCAAAGACTACTGATTGTTAATATAGAAAGGAAAAGAGTAATTGTTTTATTTGACATGCTGTATGTAGAAATGTAAAAATGAGTTTAAATCCGCTGTACAATATCCATAACTGCTGCTAAAACACTCAAAGACAGTAAATATTGATTTAGATTAGGAGTAAAATATTTCTGAGTAGCATTGCTTATAACTACAAAATTGTAATTATACAGTATTTGTTGCTAATCATTATTTGCCCCAAAAAACATTTAGTAATATATTGTTCCTGAATAATAAATTTGTCGTTACTTAATTTTTTTTACGGTGTGCTAGTTGAATTGGGGACCCGAGGGTTCTCTGTTCTCGTGTCGTGAACTAAATAAGAACATCCGAAGACCAGGTACAATCTGCACTACACTCTAACATCACCTATCAATAGGAGAGTGTCACAAGTACTTTCAGCAGCTACATATTTTATAAATTATACCTATGTACTGCATCATCCTAATATTCAGCAGGCAACTACATAGGCAATATAAAGTCAGGCATCAACTGTTCGGGAAACAGCCTCTTGTATAATATTAAAAGTGCTTTAGAAAGTGTAACAAGCAGGAGGGGATTGCTGATTAGCAACTGAGGAAGAATGTAAGCTCAAGGCAGGAAATAACATAAATAGGTAGGTAGGTTAGGAGATTCTGCAGAGAGGTCTTATGGTGTCACAACCAGAGAATAGTCAGACGGGCTAGGGTCAGGAGTCTGGAGCAGGCAGTCATAAAAGTAAGGGTCAAAAACAAGATGGGTATTCAGCCAGCCAGTGGTCTATATATCGAGAGTCAAATGAAAACATAAAACAGGAAACAGACAGAACAAAAGGTGTCATACAAGACTGAGGCAGGTATAACACTAGGACAGGAATTACCTGTCTCCCAAACCACTGCTGTTGAACGAAGTATCCTTTTGAATAGGTCCCAGTGTACTCTTGGGTCTGTAGCAGCTGCCTTTCTCAAACATTTCGACATATGTTACCAGAGAAACATTAGAAACATAACCAGCAAGTTATCTGCAAATCAAAATTAACCTCAACCTACTGGTTTGAAAGCAATACAGCAGTACTTGGAATTTGGATATTTAAATAGTAAATAATAGGGCAACACGATGGCACGGTGGTCACCAGTTCTGCCATTGGGACCCCAGTTTCCTTCCACACTCCAAAGACATACTGATAGGTTAATTGGCTACTGATGAAATAAATTTTAGTGTGTGTGTGTGTATGGTAGGGTAAATACATTGTAAACTCCACTGGGGACTGATGTGAATGATTAAAATGCTCTCTGTAAAGCATTGCATAATATGTAGTTAATACATATTTGCAGTAAGTGACTCTTTATATTGCCCTCACACACAAGTGAGCACCTACTATCTGCTTTGCCATTTGTACCAGTCTCAATATTGCAGCACATGGACACTACAAAGTGTGAAAGATGGGCTTCCACAAACTTATCAATATGTGATACAGTTTAAATTTAAGTATAATAAAATAGCAATTTTGAGGTGAGGTTGCGCCTTTTTCACATCCACATACTTAAAGAAAACTTTTCAATCTTGCAACAGTTTTATTTTGTTCTGTAAGAAGAAATGAAATGAGGAAAAATTGTTGCAACTAAACGATGTCCACATTCAATGTACTCATTAATTTGGCTTCCCTTGGAAACTCCATTAAAGTACTGTACAAGTATGAATAATCTCTCAGCAGGTATCAGTGCACTAAGAGATAATGCAGTGCATGCTGTAAAAGGTGCTTCAGGCACATCTTAAACTATCTAATGAATTAGTTCTTAAGTATTCAACATGACTATAAATTCTCAAGACGATATCCTATTTGCATTAAGATTATGTGGAAATTATAATGTACCATAATATGGGACTCAGAGGCAGCAGTTTTATAGATCTGCATTAACGCATTAGCCACAATCTCCTAAAAGATCATTTCAAACTTAATTTCACTAAGTTAAGTGAGACATGGCAGAGTACAGTGTGCAAGGCTTTTGCTGTTCTTTTAACTGTTTTCTCACAGCAATATTCCTGAGCTGCTTCCATTGTCATGTCATGTACATTACATGTTGAATGTCACCGAGAGCTCCTAAAGTTCTAGCAATGTGTGTAGTTGTGTTGGTGAGCAGGGTAGGGTTCAAAAGACTTACTGATAAAAAGATTGAACCTTCTTAATATAATCTGCCTCCCATGTAGTAATTAGGGGTGTGTCACCTACACTGGTAAAAAAAATGTATGTTACCTGAAGCTGGAATCCGGATTATGCCACATCTTGTTACGTTTTGCTGCAGTTGTGCCATAATACAGAACTTGAATGGATTAAATCCTCCAGTGCCAGCTCTTGGTGCCAACTAAGAGAAAGTTATAATAAGGCAGGTGATGTCTAAAAGTGGATAGGCTCTTGTCTATACCCCAGTGAGCTCTGAAGGTCTCTATATTATTTTAAACCGTTTTAATATGTGATATTGATTTTTTTACAAACAGAAGGGAGAAAGGGGGCCCAAACCAATATATTATCTAAGGCCAGGTTCTGCCTTAAGGTGATGGACAACATAATCTTCTATATTCTGACAACTGTAACAGGGAAAAGTACTACCCTTTGATACTCCTATAAACCTGGTTATAGAGGTGTTTTTGGGACCTATAGCAGATCTCACAATCATAGTATCTATACTTTTGATCTGAGAAATGCAAACATTAGTTGATGTTTAAAAAGTATGCCAATTGTAGCATCATCCTGCTTTATAGTCCATAATTAACAAATTATGCTCCAGATTAAAGACTGTAAAATGTAATGAAGGAGAACCTATCACTTTATAGAAGTGATAGGTATCACTTAAAGTTTTATGCACTTGTTATTATTGTGACAACCTCATCTTTCCATTGGTCACCCTGAACATACATACTGGAGTGTTAATTTATGGACTGTTATGTTTGCTATGTGTTACCATTTGTTTGTGATATGAGGGGTTTCCACCTGATTATTAAATCATGCCAGGTGGCTTACATTAATACTGCATAGGTTTTCTTTTCCCCTTTGGAGTAATGGTGTATGGGACACTTCCTGGCATCCATACCCCTCTCTTAGAACACTCAGGAAGTTAGCAGCATCTTTAGCCCCTCCAATGTCACAAATGCTTGGAAGGGGTTAAATAGAGGAGTTGCTCTTCATTAACTGGAATTAGGAATCTCATTGTGTTTGATAGTGTTTGTCAACTAATGTTTTCCCCTGGACTCTAATAGACTTGGAAGCACCAAACCATTAGGGGAGAGCCACATATAGGGAGAATCCTAATCCCTGCCCATCACCAAGCCATCTTTTCATCCCAGACAATTCTGAACCAAGCGGACTTAAAACTACCCCTGCAGGATGAGATTCCTACCATGCAAAATTTGGACCTTAAATTGGAATTTGGAATTTAAAAGAGCCATTAGGGGGAACAAATGGTGTTCCTGGATACATTAAGTTTGGTGTGGAGTCTTATCTCTCCTCAGCGCCAATCATGATCCCTGCGCCATTTCCTGTGACTAAGATGCATTTGTGGTAAGCATCCTGTCTATTCATCTTACTGCCTAGAACCTCTGCTCCCTGCAGAGTTGTTTGTGGGTCTGTTCACCTGGTGAGCCTGCTGGAGCAGGGAGACTGGGGATCAGATCTCTAACAAGCCAGTAGAAAGCTTTGGGATGACTATCTGGGATCATCAAACAGGAAGAGATTTCCTGAAACAGTTTGGCCCAGACTTTAACTTGTCGAGGACAGCATAGTGCAACTTTCTTTAAAAACACTGAGAAATTTAGGGGGGGGGGGTGTTGTTTGGAGTGTTGTTTAAAAGTGTATTTATCATTTTGTCTATTGATTGCAATTAAATATAATTTTTTGTAATAAAGACACGGTTGTATCCTACCTACCTCTCTTTGTCCGTGTGATCCCGAAACCCCAATATACCAGCATTTCCCTCTGGTTTCCTACACTAATGTCCTGGTATCATCGCAATTATTATCATAAGTCATTTGGAAGGTTATTCACAGTGCTCAGCACCTCTGGACAGTGGGAAAACAGACCATACATAAAACTTTGTAGACAAAAATAATTACAGACATGAAAACAAAGGGTAGGGCTTCCCTGCTCCTGAGAGCTTACAGTCATTTATACTTTTATTCATAAATAACTGGTTGGGTGATATTATTCTACTTGATCTGATCATTTGACCCTTAGGCAGGCAGTTGAAACAGGGAAGCCTATGTGACCAGGGAAGGCTATGTGAATTAAACATTTTGGGAAACTTTTTTTTTTGTTTTATAATAAATTCCTGTCAGGACCCTTTCTCTCTTTATCTCTTACAATATGATTATCTTAAATAGCAACTGATACATAAAGCAAATTAATCTTGTCTTCAATCTAGTTCAATGGGAGTGCGATAGTTTGATGTACAGAATTAAGGGGCTATAGTCAGGATATCTTGTTCTGAATTAGTCATTCTGTAAAGCCAAAAGAACAGGCAATACAACAGTGAACTCTACATAGGTCTAAAGCAGACCCCTGTCAGGGAACACAAACATTTGTCACTTTTTTCCTGCTGCAGCTGTCAGACCTGCAAAAGTATAATATAAGAAGATTCATTTGTGCATCCCCTTAAGGGCAAAGGGATTAAACATTTTTTTTCATTGCATAACTACTGGTGTGATTTACTCTATTAAATGTCTGTGTGGTATTGTGCACGTGGGTCAGGCGAGTAGACCGGTATGTGATAGATTAAATGAACAATGAAGTCTCCAGTGCATGTCAGAGTAAAAAGACATGCAAATTATTCTAAAGGGATCTGTACTGGATTTCTGCTTTACAATCACATAAACCACAAGGCTTAACTGAAGAATCTACTTTCAAGTGTTTTCTGTAGATTTGAATAATGTAATGTTAGTACTTTTTGGGAACCAGTTTAAGAGGTAGACACTGTAGTAGTAACTACTCTTGGTATTACTAACCTTTAACCTTGTTGATTGACTAATTGTTTTTACCATGGTTTTATTTCCAAACACGATCACCAACAAAAAAATAACCAGCCTGTATCCTGCACAGGTATGTCAGTTTCCACAGAGTTTGTAAACAATTTTTACTGTATATGTATTATATTGGAATAGGTTTTAAAATGGACGTGTCATCTACACACAACAGAAGCATCCAGTTTTGTGCTGTACCAGTATGTAACTTTTCTCTTTCCCTGGAACCACTAACTTATATTCCAGAAGCCTGATCATATATTCATGAGGTGCTGGTTATTAATGAATTGATAGGTTGCATGCTCATGAATATTAGTTCAGCTTACAGAATGTATATGCCTCCACTCTCTTTAGGTGACAGACTAAGGAGCGCTGGGCAGGGACCCCTGTTGAGTTATTTGGGCCGGCATCCAGCTGGCCTGGTAGTGTTTGAGGTGTCCGTGGGCCTTCCATATGTGGCTTCTGCGGCCATGTTGTTGACTGACACGTTATTGGGCCTACAGTGCTCTTGCAGTCGATGTGAGTCCTGTACAACCAATACTGTGATAGTGACTGAAGCAGCTTCATAGCTTGCAACTAATACTATCTGTCTAACAGAACACCTGCCCAAGAAATTCAATAGGAGATGCCACAGGCAGGAAATAGTGAACCAGTCGCTCCTGAATATTCTGAGAAGAAATTAATAAATACATAAAAAAAGAGAGAAACAGAGAAAGGTAAGTGCATGTTCAGTATTTTATATATATTTAATATATTATGATATTTACTTGTATTTTTTTGCTGGTAACAAATAGCCTTTCAGGTGTAGAATATTGAATACATATATTTTCTATTGGTACGTTCATTTTATGGAAGCCATTGTAGGCCATCAGGACCTCTCCCTCCACTTGAACTGTTTTCAATTTTTCCAGTACTTGTCTGATGTGATGACCTATTCACTGCCTTGAGCTAGCAGAGTTAAATTTGAAATCTGCAGTTGAAGTAGAAGAAGCAGTGTTGGTAAGCTACAGTGGCATAAGTAAAACTAGCAAATTAACTAAAAGAAAATAAACTTTGTTTAAATGAAATGAAATGAAGTTAAGAAACAACATTTTATATAAGTTATATATAGTTTAAATATTATGCACCCAAGAGGTTATCATATATCAGAACACAATAACAATAAACATAACTAGGAACTTTATTTTTTTAATAAATTTGTAAAAATCATTTAATCAGTACTGCATTTGATAAAAATGTTTTATACCATGAATTAAACATTTTTAAATGCTTCTGTTCTGGTAATGCTTCTGTTCTGGCAATCTGAGGATAGCATTATCAGAATAGATGTTTGAAAAAGTATCTCCCCCAAATGGGGATTTTCGCAGATGGTAACCCCATTAATGTACAGAGCAAAGTGAAAACCAGTACTTTGAACAGTGTAAAGATCCACTTTCTCTAGCAAAAGTGTGTCGCCACGTAATTTATCCCTATAGGTTGTCTTTTAAAAACCTGTTGGCTGAAATAAATGCAGCAATAGGTGTGAATAATGATTATAGGAGATACTTTATCTGTTTAGATTCAGAAAATTGCCTGCTTTATAAACATCTATTTTAACTCAAATAGATCCGAAATTATGTGTGGTTATAAAATATTGGAACATGATATATCCTAATAGAGCCAGACAATTATATGTCTGTTTAGCAAGTCTAAACCCTCCACCTTCTTTTTTAATATAGTTTAAACTTTTCTTATTAGGACACTTCATTTTCTTATAAACACTTTTATTTCAAATAAATGCTGTAATAGCTCTGGTTCAAATTATTTTAATATTTTCATATACTTTATTCTAATTATCTCACTACATTGTCTATCTTATTAAAGGCCATTTTTACTCAAGTAAATACCACAGTATGTGCAACTTCCAAGTATTTTAATATACTTTATTCCAGTGGTCGAAGTGGCGGGATGGAAAATGTAATGTGAATGTAAGTGAATGGAATGTGATAGTTTTACAATTAAGGCAGTAGGAGAAGTGCCACTATATAAACTCACTTTGAATACTGCTTTATTCTAATAGTAACAGAAAATTGACTTTATCATAAACATTTCTTTTTCACTCAAATAAATAATCATCATTATCGACAATTTATATAGCACCACTAATTCTGCAGAGCTGTACAGAGAACTCACTCACATCAGTCCCTGCTCTATTGGCACTTACGGTCTAAGTTCCCTAACATACACATAGACTGAGAGTGACTAAGGTTACTTTTAATAGCAGACAATTAAACCACTAGTGTAATTTTGTAGTGCGGGAGAAAACCGGAGCACCCTAAGGAAACCCACGCATATATAGGGAGAACATACAAACTCCACACAGATAAGGCCATTGTCAGGAATTGTTCACATGAACCTGATTCTGTGAGGCAGAAGTGCTAACCACTAAGCCACCATGCTGCTCGGTAGCTGTGGTTTAAATATATAATTATATTAGTGCATTAAATGTGTGACACAACAAGTATATTCCACATATGTATTATTCCCGTACCAGAGGTTCAAGTAATAACAGCTTGAAATAAATGCTGATGAATCCTCTCTAGGTACCGTCTGTGATGGATCACTGAACCATGGATTAATAAATCTGGCAAATACTTTTCCCAAAGCAACCAAAATAGTGTAATACCGTCATACACATATTAACGGGCAGACATGATAGCCCGTTAATATGTGTATGACGGTATTACACTATTTTGGTCATGTTTGAGTTTTAGTTCACTCCGGAGTTGTGACATCACTACTTGCTTTGGGAGAAGTATTTGCCAGATTTATTAATCCATGGTTCAGTGATCCCAGTGAGGACTCATCAGCATTTATTTCAAGCTGTTATTACTTGAACCTCTGGTACGGGAATAATACATATGTGGAATATACTTGTTGTGTCACACATTTAATGCACTATGTATCTAATAGGCTGACACTTGCAGACAAGTGTTGAATGTTTTGGGAGCTGCCATCCTGTATATTGAGTATTAATCTTTTCAATTATCTTCACTATTGCACATTTGCACTTGTAAGCGCCTGTTTGCTTAAAATCTGTTGGGAATATAAATATATTAACCTAAATCTCAATATAATAAAATTTTACTTAGAAATTTGGTATCTGATTAATAAAGATCACTTGTAATAACAAAAGAAGTGCAATTTAAGCAAAAAAAGCTGACAAACATCCTCCCTATATTAAATTCACAAAGGTTATTATTAACCTTTATTTATATAGTACCTACATATTAAGCTGTGCTTTACAGAGAACATTTCGTCATTCACATAAATCCTATTGGAGTTTACAATCTATATTTCTTACCACATACACTAGGATTAATTTCATCAGAAGTCAGTTAACCTGCCAGTATGTTTTTGGAGTGTGGGAGGAAAAGAAAGTATCCGAAATAAACATACAAAACTCCTCAACAGATAGGGCCCTGTCAGAAACTAACCCATGGCCCCAAACCTGTGAGGCATCGATGCCACTGTGCCAATCTAGTTGAGCAAATTAGACACAAATCAAATTTTAAAAGAATTGTCAACTCTACTGATTAACTCACCCAATGTGCTAACTGGTTGTGACCTAGATTACTGGATCACCTTAGTGCTAAATATAAGAGGAAATTATGAACAGGCAATCTGTGTACTGAAAACATAACTGAATGGATTAGTCACTTAAAGTATTGGCTGAAGAGGATCTTTGCATGATCAAAGGCGGTAGCGGCTATGTGGTAGAAATGACCTCTAGGCCTCATTCATACAACACTATAGAAATTGAAGCTATGTATACATTGATAAATCAGTAGGCTAAAGGATGCTGGTGAAAGTTACTTTTTTTTAAATTTAAACTGTTTTAAATATAATAAATATTTTGCTCCTTACATCTGTCTACTCACCTCTCAGCTATCTTGGTGTATGTTGCTAATAATATGCTAGTTAGTTGATAGCAAGTGTTAATTTGTTGTTGCACTTGTAATGATATCAAGTACAGGGGTAAACGCAGGATTTGTAGAGAGGGGTTTCCATGCCACCAGTGGGTGTGGCCAGCATGCACTGGGGTGTGGCTATAATTTTATACAGTGCTTGGCTGCTCTCCAACTCTTCCTATCCCATCATATACACGGGCAATGCTGTGTGCACTACTGTTAGGGGCACACAGTTCTCCCTTTTTGAGCAGAGCCATGTGAAGTGGGACATACCTCCCAACTGTCCCTACAGTCAGGACATAGTCCTGAGTGAGTGTGTCAGAACAGTTGACAGACTGTCCTGCTCTCCCCTACCTGTTCTTGCTGCTTTCAATACTTGTTGGGGAGAGATGGGTGTGAATAGTACAGACAGAAGCAATCTGCACACACGCTGCTAAGTGGCTGGTCCCAGGGCAGGGTCCAGCCACCTCAAGCATAGTACCCCAGGCTGGGAGTGGGGTTTCCAGGCACTAGGAACCCCACCCCCCCAGTTTGCCTATGAAGTAGCAGATTCATTATGTCCTGGGGTAGACAGTCCACAAATCAGAAGACGCAGAGCAACTTAGTCATGGAACAGCATATATAGTATATAGTGCAACTAATCACAGATCATTTTATTTTAAGATTGTGATGGTACAAAAGAAAACCCACTTAAAATATTAAATTAAAAATAAATAGCCTGTTCAGATATAAATACACTTTGGTTTTACTCCCAAGAAGTTGATGGACTCTAACATAGCACACCCAAAACTGAGTTTTATATTGCAATCTTCTAATTAAAAATGTTTTACAGGCTTTTGCAGACTAATCACCTGCCATACCCTATGGGTTAGAGCCTTTCCTTTAGGAAGAACTTGTAAAAAAAAGTAGAGTGACTAAGTTATAGACTGCGCTCCTGTCAATGGCTGCTATACTTTTCTAAAAGAAATACACACGTCCCTAAACAAATAGTACCTTGTTTTCTGCCACTTAAACACCCCCATAACCATTGTGTAGATTTCTTGTTGGATGGAATTGGGAAGTTGAGTTTTCATGTCAGGCAGTTGGCAGTCGTGAAAACTGCAAAAGGCATGTTCTTCCTAAAGGTACCATGAATGAAAAATTGAATTTCCAGCGCTACAGATGTTGTGAACCTGAACAACTATATAATATAAAAAAGAGAGAAGAAAATACTTATATGATGTTCAAAGACCTCAGATTCTCTTCCAATCAACAGTGATAATGTCTCAAAAGATGCTTTCTTTTCCAGTATAGTGTACCATATGTAAAAAACAAATAAAAAAGACATAACATAATACTGTGTTGACAGTATGTTAGTGCTCTGTGATTTCTTGCATAGTGTATATTAGAAACAAATTTTCTAGTGAATGCTGTTCTGAGTTCTCCTACTATAGGGAATGCACTTACTAAACAAAGATAAAATTGGTACCTTGTATAAACATGTAGATAAATTCCCTTCAGTGCCGCTGTTATCTTCTGCCTTCCTCACACATCACCCATTTTAATTGTACTTACAAACATTAAACAAAGATGGAAGCGTTGTATATAGATTATTTAGCAGTTCTTTTCTTAATGATGTACTGATGCATTCATTCCAGGTGGTGACATGGCATGAAAAATATAAAACAATATCTAGTGTGATATTATTTAAAATTGTATTTTAATAATACATAACTGTGATCATTCATGCACGTGATTGACTATTCAAATTATACTGATTTTATTATCAAATACCTGTGGTAATCCTACTCGGAGACTGCTAGACACTTCCGTGAATAAAATATGTTCAAATTCATTGTTGAAATGGAATATTAATTAATTTTAAACCGGATCATTAACCGGAGATATCAGCATAATTTGAATAGTCAGTCACGTACATGAATGATCACAGTTATGTAATACTATTATTAAAATGGAATTTGATGCATTTTAACATGTTATGATAATTTCAGTAATATTGAATGCTTATGAACGCATATGGAATAGTATTTGGTATATAATTTGGTGGTTATGAACTCTGACCTTTCAACTTCAAGATCTGGAGTTCATGAGTATATAAGGATCTGATTTAACATGAAAGCCTTTATCCTTGAAAAAGACTGAAATAAAAAGTTGAAACACGTTAACTGTAAAGGCTTGTGGACTTCATAGGGCATATAGCAATACCACTACCAAGGTTGATTCACCATCTAAAGGATGCACCATTGTGAATATCCTAAGAACTACAATGTTATGTGTCACGTTTAACATCTTTTTAATCTGGTAGGAATCCATCTGTATTATGACTATGCCCAAGGAAGTTTCAATATTTTTTACTTATATGGTTTATTGAGTTTTCTACATTAGAATTACATTTTTAAACGATATCACACTAGATATTGTTTTATATTTTTTTATGTTTGTCATGTCACAACCGGAATGAATGCATCAGTACATCATTAAGAAAAGAACTGCTAAAGAATCTATATACAACACTTACATCTTTGTTTAACATTTGTAAGTACAATCAAAATGGGTGATGTGTTAGGAAGGCAGAAGATAATAGCGGCACTGAAGGGAATTTATCTACATGTTTATACAATTTATCTTTGTTTAGTAAGTGCATTCCCTATAGTGAGACAACCCAGAACGGCATTCACTAGAAAACTTGTTTCTAACATACACTATGCAGGAAATCACAGAGCACTAAGATATTGTCAACACAATATTATGCTATGTTTTTTTTATCTGTTTTTGTATTTGCATATGGTACACTATACTGGAAAAGGAAGCACCTTTTGTCAGTGTTGACTGGAGGAGAATCTGAGGTCTTCGTACATCATATAAGTATTTTTTTCTCTTTTTTTATATTATATGGTTGTTCATATTCACAACATTGGTTTTGCTGGAAATTCTGTTTTTCTTTCATGGTACCTTTAGGAAGAACATGCATTTTGCAGTTCTCTTTGCTGTCAACTGCCTGACCATGAAAACTCAACTTTCCAATTCCATCCACCACTCTCCCCTCCATAAACCAGGCCTCTATCTTGCGATTAAAACTAACACGATCAAGTGAAAAATCACTGAATAATTCTTTTACTGCCATATTACAATCCCTGGTTACCTATATTGTATAATACAGGAATTTGATGGATACAGATATCCCTTCTACCAATTTCCAACAAAATTAAATTTATTAGTCCAGACTGGAAATGTTGTTTCCATGGACAATATGCAGTTTTTCATTATAGACGCCATTTTGTAGGAAATGTTTGAGTGAGCCAACCTAAATTCTCAAACCTTTACTATAGTGAATCATACTTCTACCTATACAGAACACGATGTACTGGAAGCGAGTATGATACAAATGTTCAATAGTTACATGATCACGATTTATATGATCAACACCATAACATAGACAGGGTTGGAAAGTCAACAATAATAACATTGGCAGTATTATTAGGTCGATAATTGAAATGTAGACAATATTATTATTTTGGCAATTCTAATGTAGACAGTATTATTAGGTTGACAATTCAAATGTAGACTGTGTTATTAGGTCGACAATAATATCGCTAACTGTAAACGTATCCCTAATCCTAACCATAACCCTAACACTAATGCTAACCAAATAATACTGTCTACTTTAGAATTGTTGACCTAATAATACTGTCGGTCTTTGAATATTCGACTAAATGTTGATGACTTTCTGAAATGTCTAGCCATCAACTGCATACCCCGGAAGCCTATAAATGGAGTAGATTTGAAGAGATCACTTTATTTGGTTTTTTAAGTAAAAACATTTTAGTTACAGTCATAATAGTTTCCACATCTCATACTAACATGTCACTTTTATTCTGCTAAATGAGAAGGACCAGTACAAGGCTCTAAAATTCTACTTTATAAGAAAAGTTTATTTTGAATATGACTGGCTACATAAACTTTGTAAATTTTCATCCAATCTGTCTGTATAGTTTGATAACGTGTATACACAAAGGCAAAATATAGCTGTAGAATAATCTATTGTCCTCATCTCAGGTGGACTAGGCATCATGTAATACAACTATAGATAGGCAAATCCAAATGACAGCAATTCATACATCGGTCCAGCTTATGTTGCAGATTCATTATTTTGTAAATTTACATTAAATTGTCCAAGCTACATTTTTAACAATTCACAAACTGGTGCGAAAGCAAAAATATTCTGCACTTGTGTGTTTACTGACTCAAATATTTTTTTAGCAGGAATTTATTAATGTACCTCACAGCTCCATGGTCCCAGACATTAAGGAAGCTGAGGTTGTAGTGGCAATGGAGCCAAGTCAGCTGAAGCTCCTGAAGCAGAAGCCAAAAGACTTCTCCAGTATCCTCCCTCAAGCTCAATCTCCTGGTCCCTAATACCCTTTAGCTGGGGATGTGGAGCATTCAGACATTCTGGTGCAGATCACTGGGAAATCCATCCATGTGATTTGAATACTTATGGGCTCACTGGAAGTGTTGTGGTCCTTCTGGTCACTAGAAGTATTTTCCGAACTGTCTAGGACCATGCTCTGAGGTACCAGCTGATCTACGTGTTCTTCCTCATTTTATCCTGGATATGTGTGTGACTGAGGACCTACTGCTATCGCTCACTGTTGCTCATTATCTCTGCTCTTGGTCAGCCTCTATGTCTGAGATATGGGGATCTAAGAGGTGAATCTACAGCTAGGAGAAGGTCCCGCCATTTGCTTAGCTGCAACTGTGCAACTCTGCTGCAAGCACCACAGAGGCAGGCTATTGCTTGGTTCATAATTCCAGAGTGCTTTCTCAGGGTGCTGATATACAAAGGAGGGTAAGTTCCCTCAGCAAATAGTGGAGAGTCAGATGAGACTGGGCCTAAGCCAGACCCCAATAACATTTCTCCCAATCTTTATTTTAACAACGCCTCACCATTTAATATTGTTGCAACCTGGACCTGTGTCTGGTCATTAATACCCTTTTAAGTAGCCTCTATATATCTACTCCCTATTTCCTCTCTTACCTTTTTCTCTAAAATAACTGACTTCTCATGAATGCCTGGTAGAGGCTATGGCTGTGCTTTCTACAAATGTAGTAGATGTTATTCTAATAAACGAATGCTGCCAACTTCACTCACATAAAACAATGATTACTTTAAATAATAATGCATGTTCAATGCTATCAGGCACAAAATGTTTTTATCATTTGCTGCTATACTTTTTAAATGTTTTCTACATCTATATTATCTGCAAACACTACCATCAGCATAACAGAAAACCATACACAGCTCTTTGTCCCTAGATGCTGTCTATTTGTCTGTTCAAGTTGCTATCAGCAGTGATTAGAATTATTTTGCTGTTTCCCTAATTGCTGTTGTGGGAGGTCACAGGATGGGGTTTGCAAGTTTTCTTTGCATAAAGTTACATAGCACCTTGAAAACTGCAATGTTTGTAAGGCCTTCGGCAGGACATTGCTGTTAATGCTAATGTATAACTGCATAGAGACCTGGCTTTTAAATGAACTGTATCTTTGGAACCTTAGGCTACTGGCTTTTGTGTCGGGCTGAAATGGCTTTTTGTATTCAAGTTGTGCTGTGCTAGGAAGATGCCAAATATTAAACTTTGCAAAGCTTGCAGAGACCATTCCCATTTATTATCACCCAAGAAGCTAAGGTACCAACTTATGGTAAAGTAAGAAACACAAATTTAACCTTTATTTTAATGAAGACTAGCCATAATCTCCAATTATTCATACAGAATCCTACTTTATCTGTAAAATGGTATGCCTTGAATTATTGTATAAACTAGTAATACAGAAAATAAAAAGTCCAAATGAAAGGAATTACATAATTCATTTGTCTGTAAGCAGATAATCTACACAATGCTTATGGGGGTGTTTAAGTGTCAGAAAACAAGATCCAGAGCCTTCAGTAAAGTGAGATTGACCAGTCCCATTTATGTAGAAATTAGATATGCACCTGGAGAGTATTCAATCTACCACAGACCATGCAAGTTGCTCGCACTATCTAATTAAATTAATATTTTAGGCAACTACATAATTTTCTACAGAAACAAGCACAGATGTTGTCCTCACACTTTTTTTTTAACCATTTCTTTTTTTCTTCTAGAACATTTTCTCACATACAGGAATCTCATTAACTCATGAATGTCTGGCTATTATATATGTTATATATTTGTCAGAGCATTAGAAACTAACCGGCTTTATTAATGAAATCCGCTCTTCAGAGATGCTTATGCAAATTAAAAATGTGCCTCAAAGTCCAGCTTCCTACCACTTTAGATCCATCCCTTTCATTAACTGTAACTTTTACGTTTTTATCTAAAAATAATGCCTAGCTTAGCTTGATTTGTGTCCTAAATGAATCATAAGAGCGATAGGGCATCCGGACTGCCTTTATCACATGTGGCTCCTTGATGTGTGTGAAAGTTTCAATGACTTTGTTTAGAATGTGTTTAGAAATGTGTTCTTCTGCCAAAGTACACGATAGAAGTGCAAATGCATTATAAGTATAGTATGAGACGGTGGCTTAGTGGTTAGCACTTTTGCCTCACAGTACGATTCCTGGCAATGGCCTTATCTGTGTGGCGTTTGTATGTTTTCCTCCTCTTTTCGTAGGTTTCCTAAGGATGCTCCAGTTTCCTCCCACAATCCAAAAACATACTAGTAGGTTAATTGCTATCAAATTGACCCTAGTGTGTGTGTTAGGGAATTTAGACTGTAAGTTCCCATGGGGCAGGGACTGATGTGAGTGAGTACAGCGCTGCGGAATTAGTGGCGCTATATAAATAAATAAATGTTGATGATGATGTAAAAGTCAAGTCCACTGTAAAGCGAAAATGGCTGTGTGCCTAGCTGCCCAGCAAGAATCGCCACTAGAAATGCATCCCATTTAACCCTTTATATCTAAATAATCTCACTCTACAAGAGGAAAGCCTGAAATGCACTGCAAAACTGGGCACGCCATTGCGTCTACTTTATACTTTAAAGGGAGTACCTCCTCCTTTTCCTCTCAGCCTGTGCAAACCTCAAACATCTTGCTCCACACAGCTGCTGTGACATAAAACAACTGTGCCCTGGACTGAGTATAAGGCAACATGCAGATCAGCACTCACACTGGGCTCTTTGCATAGAATGCCATTTGTTTTTTATGCTCTCTCCTGAGCAGAGAAAAACTATTTTTTTTACAGAATGTATAACACCAATAGTAAAAACCTAAAACACAAAAGAAACTGAAAGAGACAGCAATTTCCACATACCTTCCCATAATCCATATATTAACTGGACAGTCACAATTTTCAGAGGTCAAAATGCTGCCTGCTTGTGCTGAGAGCTAGAAGAGTTAACTGAGAGATATAGCAAATTTCTGTAATGGCCTGCAGGCTGTTACTTTCTTTTCCTATCTGTAAAAAGAAGAGTGCACATTACATGAATGATTTAGTTATATGAAACTGCCAAGAAGTTGCTCTTGAATAGAATAAGTATTTTATACTTAATTGCTAAAACTGTCATTCAAAGAATACACGTGGTTCTTCTCACTGCTTTGGAAGCGATTAAAATAAACATGTATTATCCCTACTGTGTCTAGCAATTTCTAACATTCTTCAAGCATGGTCCTCTGAGGGATCTGAAAATGGAATGGCATTGGGCCAGTATGCCATGTCCCAAAATTACAACAGGAAGTATTGGATTAAGTAGTCACATATTGGTAAGCAATGAATCTACATAAATTATGAGGGGTTACTTACATATTCCTTTGTCAGGAGTATTAAATAATTAGAGCACAGAATTTTAAAACAGGTAATTGAAATAAAATAATAACCCAAATAAAACTTTGACAAATGGCATCTGCTGTGCATTAATTTCAAGATACATGACTGCAATAATAGTTAACTTAGGCAGGTTCTGAGGCCAAAAGTGAAATATGGCATGAGCATATTAAAGCATGCATGGACAGATTGTGGGTGTTGCCAATTATTTTGCATTAGGAATGCTGGAAGGTATGGTTTGTAGCTGATAAAAAATGCTTAATGTGCCTAAACCTCTGAATTACATACAAATATAAAGTTTTGATGTTTAAAGAATTATAATGTGCTTTGTGTCATCACACTCATTTAAGACCAAATAGAAAAAATCCTCACATAATACTTATCATCACATCGTACATAACCCCAAAACAACCACAAAAACTTATAATGATTCTATTGAAATCATAAATGCAGTTAGGAAATTACTATAGATGTCCCTTATCTGCTTCTGTGTGTGGTAATTTTCTGAGGGGTAGGACATGTATGGCCAAATAGGACATTCAACCTGGCACCTGGCACCTGTGCAAAGCAGAAGGAGCAACTCATGTGTGACAAACTTAAGAAAATATATCTAAGCTGCATAATTCCCATTCATGTCCTTGGTACTGCCCCTGGAAAATCAGACTGAGTCAAGTTTCATGGCTGGAAGAAGATGCCCAGATGTCATAGGTTTACCAGTGGTGGGTGTGTGGCAAGAGGCCACATAAAGAAAGCTAAACCCCATACAAAGCCCTCTGAAAAGCGTCCCAATAGTAAGGTGGGTCACTGCAGAGGCAGAGGGGCTACCGGAAAGAGCTGAAAGGAGGAGAGAACTACTTTGTAAAGTGCTCACATACGGAAGGACGGGTCGCTGTGTCCAAGCAATGTGGCTACTCAAAAGGGAAATAGTCAACATGGTGAACAGGAGAGAGAGCCCTGTGATAAAATGACTGTCAATTGCAGGGTTGGAGTGATGAAGGAGGCTGTGTCTACATGTTATTGCAGGACCAATCATTTCAGAGTTTCTGTTTTTGCCCCTAGAATACTGCTCAGTTTAGCTTCATTTATGTCTGAAATTACTCATTAGGGTGAGGAAAATTTGTCACTATTGTGTTTTTGTAAGGTTTTTATTTCATTGCATAGAAATAGTCTTTTCCACAGAAGTGCAACTGCAAGGTCAAAATCCATCCATGTGATGTGGTAGAAAAAGCAACACATTTGTAGGGCGTATAATGTTGTTCACCTACAGGCAGAGCAATGTACACTCATGTAAATACATGCTCTTCATCCCGTTAGCTAATTCTTGCTTTCAAATGTTGGTGCAAAAGTAGTTCCACTAATGTACCTGATCTGTACTATAATAATAATAACAGCAATAGTACAACTATCATTAGCAACAGTATTAGCAAAAAAGCTTAAAAAAAGCTTAATAGTAATAATAATAATAATAATAATAATAATAATAATAATAATAATAAGCTGTGTTAATTTAAGTTACTATTTTTATATGCCTATAGATATATATATACTTTAACTACTTAACATAAAAAAGTCAAAATCTTTTAATTAGCTAAGCGGCACTATTTATTATATGTATGCAACTCAATGGGAAAGGGGCCTGTGGGTGTCTGAATGATAGACTCTCCTGATACGTATCTGGAAGGGTAATCTAATTGCCTTTATCATTCTCTTTTTCATGATATCCTGATTAAACATGCTGAAGTGAAATCTTATTCACCTCTTTCTTTTAGTGTAAAAATGATGTGCTCTGTTTATTACAAAGTAATAGTTTGTCTTATTTGCATAGCTCACAATAGTCCAGATTTTGGCAGGAATGTGCTGATTTGTGGACCCGAACAGGGTATGTTATATAGAAAAGTAGGCATGTTTTCACAGGAATATGGGTGTGGCTGTATGGATGTGAGTAGGTATGTGTGGATCAGGGTGTGGATCACCAGTGGGTCTTATTTTGTCCCAATTTTACTTTTTAAAATGTTGGCTGGCATGTGCATGTTACGTATACTTTTTCTCTTGCCAATAAGTATAATTTGTCACAAAATATTTATGTATGAGCTGTCTTTAATCACAATATCTTTGCAAGGGGGAAACCAACAGCTTCTATAACCACCTCTTTGTGATGTTATAAATGTATATGTGAACATGTTACAACATATATACAGATTTCTGGTGCAGACACACTGTAGAGGCTTCTCTATTGTGCAACTATGAATCTAAATGATCAAAGAGGGCGGCCACTTTAATGCTGGCATAAGGGACTGCTCAGAAGCTATGTTCAAGTTGAAGAACATTTTTTGGCGACATCATGTAGTTGAACGTAAGATCAGTGGGTCAGCCTATGTAGTTTCCCACCTCACTAACCGTTTCCGTACAATCTTGTCATATATTCACATAACCTTAAAGGAACAGTAATAAAAAAATAAAGATATGAGTGAAATAAATTAACAAATAATAAACATTGAGAGATGAAAAGATTCATTTCGCATATATGGTGGTTTCAATCCATTTGTCGATATGAAGTTCATGGATAAGCATATGAAAAATATATATAAAATATGAAACATACTTCTCCAAAGAGTACAAGTATGTGTGATAATTATGAGAAAACATTGAAATAAATATAATAGATCTAAAATATATATGTGAATAATAATAAAACAATAAAGGGGTTTCCATTTTATCCAGAATAAGCAACATCAAATGAGAGGTTTATATATCAATAGTGGATAACAATACTTAATAAGCGGTTAATAACAATATCATATAAAGTAATATGTTGGACAGATTATAGGGAATCTTATTTAAATACAAGAGAAAATTCTAAGTCGTGTTTAAAGCCATCGGGTTTCCCAGCAACCAATTTGTAGATCCAAAAGATTGCTCTATAGTTGCAGTGTCCTTAAATCTCTCCCTCTAGCCAAAAATGTTCTATGTTTATATACTGCAGTCTAGCAGAACTGCTATTAAGTATTTTTTTAAATGTCTTGATACCAAATGGTTTTTATCAATCCTTCATAAATGTCCCATATGTCGATTAATCTTGTCCTTGTCAAGTCGGTTAGTTTGACCCAACTATTTTGCATTACATGAGTATGACAAATGTAGATCAAATTATGAAATTAAAGCTATAAGGGCTCATTTAGAGGAGAACATGTGTGTAAGTGACGCAGTTCCTACTGCACTTTCACAACAAAAATGCGTATGCATACACTTGTACATATCTATTTTTTGTGTATTTATGACTTGAGTCCCCTTATGCCTAGAGATGAAATTTTCGAAATTGCAACACAATTATTTCTTGCAGGTGCCGGAGGCCTGGTGCAACAATACAGAATGATGATGATTATCAACAGCAATAATTAGCCAATTCTGATTTGCCGATTGCATCTTGACCCTTTCAACTGACAGTGCAATTTGGACTACTCCAACAAAGAAGATTTCCATTTTTAAGGTGGTAAACAAACATATTTTACTTAATTTATACTTTACTTAATTTAACTTCATTTAATCTAAATTTATCCAATGCTTTCAATGAAACTGAATTTTACTTTAATTTAATATAATTTAATTTGTGTTTGTTTTAATTACATTTTATATTGAAAATGCAACTTTTGCATTTATTATTAAGTCAATACAGTATTCTCTCTTGTGTATAGGACACTCCATTATATCATTAGATTGTGTTCAAATAGAATAATGCTACTTTAACATTTACTAGAGTAACGGTACTTTAGTATTTACTACTAAAACTCTCAAGGCACATTTCCTTGATTTCTCTATGCTTTTTCTATGTTATTGAGCAACATAAATGTTTTTGGACTGGAAGCCTGAGGTGCGTGAATGTGCATATGTTTTTTTCCCAGTCCACTTCTATGTGTATATAGAACACAGAATTGTTACGCTTAACTGGATTATACTCAGTTGAAGCCAGAGCTGGATTAAGGTTCTTGTGGACTCAGGGCACTATAATTACAGCCATATTATACTTCCTTTTGTGTAATATGGCTATAATTTTAGACAAATAAACAAGTAATACTGTGTGCACTACTGTTAGCTTCACAAGCAGTACAGTGTGGAGCGAGACATACCTCCCAACTGTCCTTGCAGTCGGACTAAATCCTGACTATGCTAAGATTGAGGACAGTTGACATACTGTCCTCCTCTCTCCTACTTGTTCATGTCACTTTCACCACCTGAGACTGCTGGTATCTTAAGCTCATTTGCTGCTTCTGTAGATCCTAGAATTTCAGGGCCCTATTTAGAAAAAAGACAGGCTCACAAAATTTAAGAGTCGAAAAAAAACAGCCCTGTGATTAAATCAATAGCACCCCCTTTAATAAATAGACATCCCTCCCTGCAACCAGCCCCAAATATGAAATTAAATAAAATTAATACTATTAAACTATTTTCCCCAACCAGCCCCAACATTAAATTAATAGTGTACACATTTAATATATAGACTTATTTCCCTCACCACTAAACAGCCTGGCAATAAATTAATAGCACTTATATGTAATAAATAAACCCATTTGGCAAAACCACTTCTGACATTAAATAATTCATATTCACATTTAATAAATAGTCCCCCTTCTCCCCAAACTCAGCCCCACATTAAATTACATACCACACCATCACACCACAAATAAATCAATAGCACCCATTAAATAATTAGCCCCCACCCAAACTCCATTAAATTAATAGCCCACCTTCTACCCACATTACATTAAGAATACTTTCCTCACACATCTGAGCTGTGTTGGGAGAGGCAGACTCTTCTGTTGGCCTTTCTTGCAGCCTGTACCTGGACAGTTCGTCCTCCTTCATGTCAAGTGACACATATAATGATCAGATTACCTTAGTATATGTATCTATATATTAGTTATCCCTAACAGCCTAGTCCAGCTAAGCACTAGCACAGTGATGGCTAACCTGTGACACTCCAGGTGTTGAGAAACTACAAGCCCCGGCATGCTTTGCCAGTAGATAACTAGTTTATAGCTGGCAGAGCATGCTGGGACTTGTAGTTTCACACCACCTGGAGTGTTCAGATTAGCCATCACTGCACTAGCAGGTCTGGATTTGTGGCAAGGCAACAGAGCTAACATGAAGGTATATTTAAATTTTTACATTGCCTTGTTATGCATTTATATATAAGGTAAGTATGTCCAGAGGAGGAGAGCTAATGGAATGGAGTGGCAGTAATTTTTTCAGTTTTTCATAATGCCCACTTTTAGAAGTGCTACTTCCCTGGGGCAGGAAAAATAGGTCCACAATAAATAATCACCCCCTTCATGATCAAACCTTCCATGTCCATAATCATCCCCTCCATGCCCATAATCACCACCTCCATGTTCATAAGCACCTACTCCATGTCCATAATCCCCCTTCTCCACAATCTTCATAATCACCCCCTCCAGGTTCATGACCACCCCTCCTTAATCACCCCCTCCATGTCCATGATCACCTCTTCCATGATCACCCCCTCCATGATCGCTCCCTTCAGGTCCATAATCACTCCTTCAATGACTACCCCTTCTATGTCCATAATCACCATCTCCTATACTACACACTTAAGCAGTGGACCCTGTGCTGCCCCCTGTATACCAGCATTTGGTGGCAATAGAAGGAGTCATACAGAACCTGGCTCGGGGGGGACTTAAGAGAGGGGGCCCCGAGGATATGCTCCCGGTACTCCCCTTTAACCCGGGTCTGGATAAAGCACCTTAGAAAGTGGGCACCTAGGAGGGCAACTGGTTGACTTGCTGACCTAACTTACATTTTTTATCATCTGATTTCACCAATAGATCTCTTCAACTTGGATGAATCTTATCAACAGTCCTTTATGTTAGCTGTTCTTTTTAACCATTTTAAAATACAAAGGAAAGAGAGAAGCCAAACTATGTGACAATTAAAAAACGAGAGAAGATGGTTTAAACTAATAACAACAATGAATTTGTTTAAAATGATGCACAAATAAACATGCAGTAAAAGGCTGCAACCTTCACATGTAAAATCACTAAATATAAATGTTACTAAGACAGATTGTATTAAATATGTGAAATTTCCACACTACAAGCATAAATCTATCAATATATTAAATCCTTGGAAATATATTCATATATCAGCAGAGCTGTTCCAACATGGGTAAGTAAGACAGATCCCAACCTATCCAAGCCTGAACGGCTGCACATGGGACTAATCAGCTGTGAAAACAAGTCTTATCACCACGAAAACTGTTGTTTTCGAGGATTAACCGCTAAATTGCTATGTATTAGTCTAGCATCACAGCAGATATCTCAGATATCTGCTGCTTTGCATTTTTCATTGTTTTACTGAGCTCCTCCCATACTAGTGTATGGGAAGTTCTCAGTAATGCTATGTACCAATGACCGATAGTAAGTTTTCAATCATGTTAATGTACGCCATCTGAAGCTGGCGCCATCTGAAGCTGGCGTACATTAAAATGATTGAAAACTTTCACTGAAAACAGCTCTGCTCCGAAGAACAGAGCTTCACAGCACATGTGTGGAGGGATCACATGATCCCTCCATGTCACATGCCTCAGGTTCTTCAGTCAGGGATCTCTGTGCGCTGTCCGAGTTTACCAGTCAGCGCATACGCACAGGGATTGAAAGAGAGGTGAGCAGCATTGGACAGGGAGGAAAAGTGAAGACTCCAGTGAAAGATAAGTGATACTCTTCACAGGAGCTGCCGTTTTTCGGAACGGCTGTTCCTGTGTTGCTTTTTTGATACATATGAGAAACTTTTCAATCCGCATCTATGCGATGAGGATTGAAAAGTTTCTACTAAAAAAAACCTGAAGGGTCATAAATAGACCCCTTGGTGAGAGTCTTATCCGCAGTGAATACCGCTCGCGTCCTAACGGAATAGTGACAGCGGGTCACTATGATGTTTCTGGTAGAGCAGCTAACAGAACTCCTTCTTATTATGGTCCCGCTGTATAACACAAATGGCATGTGGGAGTAATAATGTTATCACCAAGACGATGAGAGCAGTAGCCGTCTCTCTGTCCTCACAGCCGCTGACTCCACATCAGTTATATAGAATGCAGGTAACTGTAAAGGCTCCAGCTGTCTCAGCAGCAGTTATGACAAGATAGCAGTAATTGAGTCAGAGTCAAAGCATTATCGTAAAGTGTTGCAACAAAGGTTTCTCTGATGAAGCCATCCAGTATGGGGAAATGCATCAGTTGGTTTTTGTTGAAACACTTTATAATAATTATACTTTGACTCTGACTCAATTACTGCTGTCTTGCAGCACATGTGTAAATCTATCCATTATAGACTTTATCTATCATCAATGACATATTAAACTTTTCTCCTTAAATATTAATTCACTTTATTTAATATTTTGGAAAAAGGCTTTGGACTAATTACTGTATAATTACAATGTAATTTCACTTTAATCACTCTCTATAGTAAATAGGTTGGTTTTGTCTTTTGCTTTAACTCTAATGTTGCCTGTCTTATATACTTCATATAAAACTTTTTCTTACTTTGAGTCATGCATTTATCAGCATCTTCTTTCTGGGTCATTACAATAAATCTGAAGGTGAAGCACTCCCTGCAAAGGCTGTAGTTGTAGTTCTTCTACCTCTTGCATCCTCTATCATCTCCTATCAGGACAGAGCATGCGTCGGCCCCCTCAAGCAGAGCAGGGCCAATGGTAGGATGGACCAAATCACCACCCCTTCTCCAAATTTTGCTATGGGGCCCAGTGATGTAGTGTTCTGCACCTGCCTTTAAGTTCTGGTGTAAAAACCAGCCTGGTGTTGTGACACACAAATGTGTCCTGACACACCAGTTTGAAAATCTTGGTCTAATTCATAAACATGTAAAAATTACTATATTTTACTTTTAGACCCAAAACATTCATTTTAATTAGGATATGATAATCATTAGATTGAACGTTGAATCATCAGAGATCTTCTTTTAGTATTTTTATTAATTGGTGGAGATTTATTAAAATGCAATAAAGCAAATCTGGTGTAATGTGAGGATACTCAAATAACTTAACTTTCTATTGCACATTTCCTTTACTTCACATCTAAATATATTCCCTCTTGTTCTTTCACACAACTTCCTTACACTGGTCAAACCTGTCTAATGTGTGTATTAATAAACCCACTGTATTGATTTTAATATAATTCCTTGATTAAAAAAAAACATTTCAACTCCCAGATGATGTTAGACAAATTACATTTTGTGTACTGTTCACCTGAACGACCATTTTGTTAGTTGACACTTTCAGTGCAGCCTTAAAAGCTCTTTTAGCTTCGGAAAGTTAAAGGAAATGCCCAAAGGTGATAAAACATTTCAACTTTCTCATGCTTTTTAAACATTTCTATGCACATTGCCCAAAGTTGACATAACAGATATATTTTCATTTCTAAAAATAAATAAATAAAAAGTAAGCAAATATGAATTGTAGATGTGCTGGAGATTTATTCCTGACATTATCTGTATCCTTTCATACATAAAATGTAAGAAATATGATACTAGCAGAAATCCGTATGTATGTGCTGTAGAGACAACAGTGCTCAAAGACAGTAGGGTCGATTTTTTTGCAGCTTTTGGCAGTTTTATGTTCCTGTTATCAGCCCGTTCATCTTCTCTGGGATTTTTCAACATTTGCTGTGTTGCTACTACTGAGTCTTCAAATCAAAATAATGAGACACAAACAAGATAGCCCCATTTTTTATCAACCTATAATTTACTTTGTTTATGCTAACTTGTACTTGCAACACCACATTTCGATGGTACATAGGATTTCTAAAATGCATGCACACTAGGTTACACAATATGGCCTAAAATTATGAAAACAATCATGTGCCGTACAGGTACGAGCAGAGTATCTCAGTTTCTCATTTTCCCAAATGGGTAATTATTTTTTCCTTAATTATGCAGCTGTGAATTTATCTATTTGCCTACATAGACATTATCCTACTTGTTCCAAAAATGAAATCATCTGAACATGACCTATTGAGGATCCCTGAGTTGACCACACATGCGCCTCTTTTGTCAGCCAATTTGGCTGACATGTCAAATTTGTTCATGTGTTATACTCCATTGACCAACACATATGTCCAAGAACAATTAAAAACCATCTGGGTTTCAGTTTTGCTGGTAGAAAATGCAGTTAGCCAGGTACAGCTGTCATCGTATTTGAGCGGTAATCAGCTGACCAAACCAATGGATCTCCATGGAGTCCAGCTGGTAGTCCTGAACACTATGTGTATTCACTTTTAGAGTCAGATTAAATTTGAAAGTCCAATTCTTGGAATACTGCTTATTCATATTCTTCTTAAAACTACTGTATGTATTATCTTCCCAAACCCATTTGACATTTTATGGGCCAACAGTGAAAGTCAGAAGCTTAAGAAAAATGACTCAATAAAGTACACAGTGGCCTCTCTAGTGAACCAGTAGTTTAAGTTTAAAGTGAAGATGTTGCTAATAAGGGAATGTATGTGGAAATATGCACAAGAGGCCAGGTCTATTGCACTCCAAGATGAGTGGATAGAGAAAGATAAAACATCTAATAATGCCATCACATTTAGTATAGAAGTTGATCAAGTTGTACACATATTGCAAATGTGAAACAGCAAAGGAAATGTGGGAGGAGCTACATAATGTGCATGAGAACTTGTGGTCAATCCTCAAGAGGCGGGTGGACAAACAAAAACCCACAAATCCTGACAAACTCCAAGCAGTGATTAGGCAAGAATGAGCGGCCATCAGTGGTTATGTGACCCAGAAGTTGATTGACAGCATGCCAGGGCTAATTGCAAAGGTCTTCAAAAAGAAGGGCCAACACTGCAAATATTGACTATTTGCATAAATTTAATGTAATTGTCAATAAAAGCCTTTCACACTTATAAAATGCTTGTAATTTTACTTCAGAATACCATAGCAATATCTGACAGAAAGGTCTACAAACACTGAAACAGCAAAATTTGTGAAAACCAATACTTGTGTCATTCTCAAAACGTATGCCCATAACTGTACATAAGTAGTACCTTTAAAATGGCAAAGAGCCAATGTTGCATTGGAGAATGAAGAAAAAGAGTGGTCTCTCAGATAACTATGGAGTGATTGTGACCTCACTTTATGCTAGA
Organism: Mixophyes fleayi; assembly: GCF_038048845.1. Classification (NCBI taxonomy): domain Eukaryota; kingdom Metazoa; phylum Chordata; class Amphibia; order Anura; family Limnodynastidae; genus Mixophyes; species Mixophyes fleayi. The sequence continues at coordinate 148,568,969 of NC_134404.1, forward strand.
TCGGTTAATAAGCTGAAAAGACAAGTGGAAAGAGGGTGCAAGCAATGACAAAGTTCCCAGACAGGAGTCAGCATTAAAGACATAAGATAAGATTAAGATCTACAGACTCCAAAGTGAAATATTTGAAGGTATTTGTGCAAGAAGCCTGGTCACCTCCATTTAAATAGATGTTTAAATTAGTGTTGAAGTGGGCTGGTATGCGGTGGTATGCCATACTGCCACTTCTCCTATGGCCATTGTAGAACTATTAAATCCCATTCACTTATCAGTTTCCATACCACCAATTCTAAATTTTCACTTCAACCACAGGTTTAAATAGTACAGAAATGAAAAGGTCAAGCAGCTCTTAGAAGTAGAGGTTAGAAGGAAAGATAGAAAAATTAATTACTTGTTGTCCCTTCTCCACACCCCAATCTAGGTAAATCAGGGACATAAGTGCTGTATAGTGGATTCCTCCTATTCCCATTATAGACTTGCCAGGAATAATGTTATCCTAGCCCACCAGCTCTAGACTGACTGTGTCTCTTAATCTCACAGTTACCTTGTCACCTACAGTGACAGATTTCAGGTTGTCCTCGCATACTCCAGCAACACTCAGCAGATGATAACTTCTGAATGGTATGCCAGGTATAGGATTTTTCTTCTCTGGAATGGTGGTACAGCAGTTGCCTTCAAAAACTGACTTTGCCCCTACCCTTCCAGGAAAGAAAGAACAAATATCAGGTGCATTAACATATGGGGACAGTGGGGTTCCTTCAGTCTGCCTCCCACTCACTTTTTAAGGTGGTCTGCCCTGCACAAAAGAATTTTTTCCACTGCAGATACCAAATTAATGCAATATCAGCCAACCCAGTCTGTCTGCCTATTCAGATGATACAGGTTTATGATCCATCACCCATATTTTCTCATCTGCTGGGCTCAGTATTAGAAACTGCTTCTGGTCATGACATATTTTAGACTATCAAAGCTAAGGAATTTTGTCCAAAATCAGGGGATAAATGGCCCTTCAATCCAGAGTAGGTATTAGAGGGACTGTGACTCAGGTCTCTGAACTTTTTCTTATGTTCCTCAGGGGTGATTTTAAAATGCTGCAGCAGGATGCTTTTGAAAGCCTCATCATTTGGATTTTGTTTGGGGAAAGATCTGCAAATGCTTTTAAGTGCTTACCCATGGGTTAAATACCATTGCTGTTAAATGTAGGACAGCTGGTACTGTCTGCAGGGTTATTTCAACCCCCCACAGAATAGTGTCCGCATCCCCATCTTTATCCAAAATAGGGAAATGTACTAGATGGGGTCTGATAATACTGGATCTCTGGCTCCTGGAAGGCTGGAGAGTATGGCAAGCTCTAGCTGGTACATTTATTCAGCCTCTGTTTAATGCTTGTTAAAGATCCTGGGCCTGATTCACTAAGGAAAGTAAGGCAAAAAAGGCCCCGGTTTACATCTTAATTGCACACGTTATCTTCATATTCTGTTCCTCGATACGCTTGTTATATAACCGCACGCTTTTACACTTTTCCTCTTATGACACGCTTACTTCAGTCCTCTAAGCTAAATTTACTGTATTTCACAAAGTTCTATATATAATATCTCCTGTATCAATATATATATATATATATATATATATATATATATATATATATATATATATATATATATATATGTATATATATATATATATATATATATATATATATATATATATATATATAAAACAAAAATAGAAACTTTACTTGTACACTAATATAATAATAGAATTTCAATAACATAGACTTACACTGAGTAGATCTAACATGTTTTCATTTCAACATGGATTACAATCTGTGAGTAGGTTTAATATCTTATATCACTAATTTCTTGCTACTATAAATCTTCCTCATGTAGGTGTGTCTGTGTTTGTGTGTATGTATCTCAGAATAAATTGCCATTCACATGTTGGCTGCATTATCCCTGTTATCTACATATAGTGGGGCAATATCCATAAATTCTAATTGTACTGAATATGAATATACAGGGCCGGACTGGGACTAAAAATCAGCCCTGGCATTTAAGGTACACAGGCCCACCTCAGTTCCAGCAGGAAAGAAAACATGTGCCGCCGCGCAACAGCGGCGCCAAACAGGGCGTGAACTCTTTGTGTTGTGGGTGTGGCCAACATGGGGCATTGATACATACATTATAATAATACATTACATTTATCATTTTAGACAAATACACAGGCACTACTGTTAGAAGCACACAGTTTTGCCTTCACAAGCAGTACGTTGTGAAGCAGGACATACCTCCCAACTGTCCTTGCAGTCGGACCAAATCCTGACTAAGGTAGACATTCACCCAAATTCAGGACTGCCCCACCAGATTCAGGACAGTTGGCAGATTGTCCTGCTCTCTCCTACCTGTCTTGGTCACTTTCACCACTTGTAGCAGCTGGTTTCTTTAGCTCAGTTCATTCTTGTCTTGATCCCGGAATATTGGATGCCCTATTTTGAAAAAAAATGGGTACATGTGATTTAGAAAACTCCCCGGTGTTAAAACAATAGCACTCACATTTTATAATTAGGCCTCCCTCCAGTCCCCACAATAATAATATTCACATTTAATAAGTAGACCTATTTCCCTCCAACCAGCCCTAACATTAAATGAACAGTATACCCATTTACTCAAAACATATTTCCCTCCCTCCAAACAGTCCCAGCAATAAATTAAATAGCATTAAAGTTTAATAAATATAACCATTTTCCACAGCCATCCCCGACAATAAATAATTCATATTCACATTTAATAAATAGCCCTCCTCCCCAAAATCAGACCCATATTTAACTGATAGCCCTAAACCACCCCAGCATTAAATTAAAGTTTCCTTCACCTCACCTTAAACAATTAGCCCCCACCTAAACTCCACCATTAAATAGCCTACCTCCCACACTATATTAAGATCCTTCCTTCCCTCACATATTATATTAAAATACTGCATGTGCGCACACACACGCACACTATATGAACGTGGCCAAACACACACTATAGCAACATGGGGCCACACAGAAACACTATTAGCCACACAGACACACTATTAGCCGCGCACACTATTTTCCACACAGCCACACTATTAGCCACACACACTATTTGCCACACAGAAACACTATTAGCCACAAAGACACACTGTTAGCCACACACACTATTTGCCACACTATTAGCCACACACACGATTTGCCACACAGCCACACTATTTAGCCACACTATTAGCCACACAGACACGCTATTAGCCACACACTATTTGCCACACAGCCACACTATTAGCCACACTATTACCCACACAGACATGCTATTACCCACACAGACACACAATTAGCCACACAGCCACACTATTAGCCACACAGACACGCTATTAGCCACATACCCTATTTGCCACACAGCCACACTATTAGCCACACTATTACCCACACAGACACGCTATTAGCCACACGCAATTAGCCACACAGCCACAGACACTATTTGCCACACAGACACACTATTAGCCACACAATTTGCCACACAGATACACTATTAGCCACACAATAGCCACACAGCCACACTATTAGCCACACACACTATTTGCTACACAGCCACACTATTAGCCACACAGACATACTATTAGCCACACACACTATTTGCTACACAGACACACCATTAGCCACACAGACACACTATTTGCCACACAATAGCCACACAGTCACACTATTAGCCACACACACTATTTGCTACACAGACACAGTATTAGCCACACATACATACTATTAGCCACACACACTATTTGCCACACAGACACACTATTAGCCACACAGACACACTATTTTCCACACAATAGCCACACAGCCACACACACTATTTGCCACACAGACACACTATTTGCCACACAATAGCCACACTATTAGCCTCACACACTATTTGCCACACAGACATATTACACACACAGACACAGACACTTACCGTACATCCAGCAGCAGCACTCTGCGCGCTGCCCGGCAGAAGGAGAATCAATAAAAGACCGCCTATGCGAGCAATCACATGGGACAGCACCACATGACAGGTGCCGTCCCATGTGATTGCTCGCATAGGCGGCTGTCACTGATTCTCCGTCCGCCGAGCAGCGTGCAGAGTGTTGCTGCTCGGCGGACATGGGGACAGGACCATCTGGTCATCGGCCCTTCTGACATTTGCAGAAGTGCCAGATGGCCAGTCCGGCCCTATATATATATATATCTATATCTTACAGACAATAAATTGCCAAATCAACATCATTTCTGAAACTTCCCTGTGCAAAGTCACTACTTAACAAAGCATGGTATGAGGATGGCCATTTTAGGAGCACATGTTAACAAAGCATATAACATTTATTACACTGTATTTACAGTGTTAAACGCAAAGATATTCTACAACTCCTATTGCTTATATCTTTACCATTAAAACACTGACACTGAAACTTTAACCAATATTATACAACTTATATTACTAATAAACTTTAACCAACATTGTACAACATCTATTGCTAAACACATTAAACAATATGGAAATAAACACTTTACATATTAAACATTTTAACCATTATCATGTTCAAATATTACCACAGCCCAAATGGGCCCATGAAATACTTCCCTTCTCCTGTGTCCAGAGAGGAGGAAAGGTCTGTTTGTGAGCAGTCTTCTCCAAAAAAGTGCTTTTGTCTTAAGAAAAAGTTAATTACAAGGCCTCTGTAAGAATGGCTGATGTACAGGATTGGAAGCTAGGTTTATTCAAATGCAATAAAGTCTTTGACCTCACAACTCTCTTTAATACTACAAATACTACAATCCTGCCATATAAAGTGTGGGAGGAGATTGTCCAGGGAAACCAGTTCCATTTGATAATGGCTAAATCTCTGGATGGAATTTTTTTTATTATGTAATCTTTTTCAGCATTTTTCAGCTTGATGCTGCCATCTCTCTCTCCTATGATTTTGTTGTATCTGTTGCATTCTTGTTGCAATATCTATTGGCCTCTAATATTTTGTCTGTAAATAAGTGTACATAACAATATCCAGAGTTGCAATGTTAGAATCCTTGGAAAGGGCCAGTCCAGAACCTCATAAAATGTTCCCTGCCAAACCGCTCTCTGTGACCGACTATACCCTGAGGGGACTGGACTCTGCTCTTGGAGACTATGGATTTTTAAGACAATGTTTTAACATGCCTGAAGCCAGTTGGAATCTGGAACAAAGAGGGTTTCACACATCATTAGAAGAAATTAACTAATCATTTATTTAAGAGACACTTTAATTTTATTTTTTTGTTTGTGTTTGTGAAGATTTAATTTGTTTGTTTTGCACCAGTGCAATTGTTGCACTATGTATCACTGTTTTTCAATCTTGTTTTTACTGCTATAGGCTGTCATTACTATAGGGCTTTGTAGCTGCAGGTGTTTTTGGGAGCGCAGGCGAATTTAGAAAGATTTTGTTTTTGTAAGCTTTTAAACAGATACAGCCACATTATAGTCACAGAGTCACTCGCTTAATGGCTATAAAAGCTAGTTCTTGCATTTCAACATATTATGCCTAGCATATTTAAATATTATAACAAATGAATATAGTAAATAGATTGTCACATTATGGGGCATATTCAATTAAGACAGCTGCGCACATAAAGTGCCAATACAGTACCACAACTTTGCTGATTTGCGATGTTGCGGTAATGAGAAGTGTGCGCCATCTGCCGTCTTAAATGAATATGCCCCTTTTACAATATAATTATATTATGGTAACTACAATGCAGCATCAAGTACTAGGACAGAAATTGTGATAAAATGTTATGATAAAATATTAAGGTAATAGAAATAATAACTTTCTCCCACCCCCCAAGGAAGCTGACTTTGTCAATTAAACAATTTGGGTTCTAGTATAGATGTTAGCTTGGTCATTCTGTGAGATACAACATGTTATCTTGCTCTATTATCTTGCCATCACATTATTGCCATTTGCAAGATCAATTCCACAAAATTTACTTTTACTATGTTTAGCATTAGAAGATTTTTAATTGGCTCTGAGCTTTTCATCGCTAAGAAATATCTGGTGTTGTGTCCTGTGAGTGTTGCCTGTCCACTCACAACAATTTCCATTCACTCCAACTACCAACACAGAGGTTACATTTACAGTTAAAACATGTTTCTTTGAGCTGTTCATCTTGGCTGTGCACCAGTTGCCCAATGCATCAATTGTCTGCATCAAACATTGCTCTTCTACCATCGAAATTGCTTTGAAGGTGCAGGGTAATTGCAGTGCAGGCAGGAGTGTACACTGACCTTCAGTAGTCTTCAGATAATTGATCTAAAAAAAAGCGCTCTATCTTTATATTCATAAATTAAAATGTACTGAAAAATATAGACATTTCTATACAAAAATGAATAAGATTTAAATTAAAGGGTTTATTATACATTTATTGCATATAGCATTTCTGATACTGTATGTACATTTTAAATGTAATTCATTAGCAACAAATTGTTTAACTTGTCATTACATAATATATAGGGAAGAAATGTGCATAGTTGGTTTCAATGGATAAAAAATGCTGCACTTGGCATTGATGCACTTTAAAGTTCCATTTTCACCTTAGCTAAAAACTATACAAGGTTATGAACTTGATCTGACCTAATCTTCAGGCAATGACATGTGCCAAACTTTAGCTTGTCCTTATTTTTTGTTTGCCCATTGACGGCTGTGCATTGACTGGAAAATGATAAATCACACATTATATAAATCATCATGAAACAGTTGCCTGACTGGCGTCATTGAAATCAATCGTTCTTGCCCAAAAGATGCATTTTCCCTGTAGCACACTGCTGAATATCAGGATGACAGAAAATACTTTGACTTTGGTACCAGTGCTTACACATGAGATAACAGAGCCCTAAGTTTTACACCTTATCAAGATGAAAACTCAAGTTTGTGGGGAGTATCCATCAAACTCAGCTTTCATTTGTGTCTGCTATCTTCCTTTCATTTGCTGTAAGGAAAGCAATAAAGAACCAGGAGGGAAAATAGAGGGAAGTAATTTGTCAGAGTACATATAATGACCTTCGACTCAGAGACACTGTCATAGTTTAAAAGGGACTTGCAACAAGCAAACCTGTCTCTCTCCATCTCTTTCTCGCACACAATGCTACTATCAATTTCAGTGAAACAGCAGCAGCTATATTTTGTGGACACTTTAGCTATCATAGTTATGATTCACCCTCAAACATATTTCAGCTTAAACTTCTGTCTTCAGATACATATAACTTTTGATATATGAGTGTCATTCTGCTAAAATTGAACAGCTTTCAAGAAAGTTTCACATCTAATATTTGATTAAATATGTGATAAGTGAAGAGTATTTATAACTTTTTTATAACATGTTGCAGTGGTCAAATTGGAGATTTAGAAGTGGAGTTATGTAAATTTAGAAGTGGCGGTATGAAAAATGCAATAGGAATGTAGGTGAATGGAATTTTAAAGTTTTAACATGAAGGCAGTAGAAGTGGCGGTAATGCATAACACTGTATACACCCCCACTTTGACCACTGACTCGCTGGAAACATATCTATCTGTGGTTTTTGAAAATAGTCATTTTTAGGCATTTTTAGATGTATGAGAACTATTAGAAAACAGCTTGAAAATGGCCATTTCTAAAAGCAACTCATTACAAGTCACCGTCTGGACTTTTAGGCATGACAAGAATACAAAGTGTGAGATGTATCAAGCATCGTTTTTACAAACAGCCAGGCAACTGATGGAAATCCACCAGAAAAATAGACATGGTGAGATTGCTAAAATTGCAGCCATTGGCCAATGGGGGGGGGGGGGGGGGCAAACCTATCTGATACTGTGTATGTAGCAATATGACTGTCTTGGGCAATCTACTTGAAGGTTTGCTCGTTGAGGAAATGTTGCTAGGTTTTGAAGAAAGGAAGGAGAGCATCACTAGCACCAGAGTATGTGCATGCTCCACAAAGCACATGTCTACCATTCACATTTGTCCCTGGACTCCCTCTCAAATTAATGTATGATCTCCACTTAATGGCCACAGGGTCATTCCATTCTGTGTGTTCACAGGTTGTAGGGTTTACACAGGTGACATTTTCAAGGCACTTTTCTCAATTGTTAAGTGCATTTAACAAACTGTTATGTACATATATCTGCTTCCCAAACCAGGATACAGACTAGCATGTGCTAAGAGTAGCATTCTATTGACTCTCAGGAATACCTAATGTCTCTGGGGCCATAAACTGCATACACATTGAGCTGAGATCAGCTCACCACAGGGTAGATACCTAAATCAACTGTCATTACAACTCTCTCTATATGTAGATGGTCTCTGATGCAAACATGAGAATCAGCAGTGTAGTGGCAGGCTGCCCTGTATCGTGCTATGACTCTCATGTCCTGCATCAGTCAGTCCTCTATAGGAAGTTTGAGAGTGAATAAATGCAGGAGGGATGGCTACTTTGTATTCAAACAAAATCATTACTTTGTACATGCAGAGCCTGGCAGGCCGCGCAGGCTGCGCATGCATGTTAAATACCTCCCCTGCAGACAGAGAACTACATCTCCCAGCATGCAGTTAGGATGGGGGGCTTATGTGAAAGTAATGTTACAAACTGTAGTTGGAGGCTCTGAGAAACTTGCAGTGAGACAATCTGTGAGGCATCCAGAGAGATAGACTGAACAAGTAGAAGAGAGACTGATTGAGAGAGGGGTGAAAAGAGGCATCAGACAAGAAGAAAGGAAAGGAGCATAGAGAGACAGACGGGACAAAACAGAAACGGAGCAGACAGGGGCCAGAAAACTCCTCCTCCCTAAGTGGCTGAAGTGCTGATTGGATAGTGGAGGAAGCTGAAATATGGAAATATAAAACTGAGAGAGGGTTTTGGATCAAACAAAGAACATCGTTTGGTAATGACTGTAGGCAATTACCAGAATCCATTACAGAGGAAAGTCATGCTGTAACTGGGTGTTCTCGATCCGTTGGTTAGTATAATCTTTAACATATTTGTGTATTTATCTGGAAGGAGTATTTTATTGTTAGTTAGACAGGGAACAGATGGGGAGACCTGAAGATAATTTGTGAGACCTTTTTGCAGGACTTTGATATAGTGACAAGTGTATAGTGCAGGGAAAGGCAGACACCATTTTGGGACTAAGTGTTTCATTTAAGGTAAAATATTACAAGTGTGATTTGTGACATCAATAATCATCTCAGAAGCTGTGACTTTTGTGCCCACTTGAGAGATTCAGAGAACTATGTCATTATTTTATACATCTTGCCAATGGATTACATTTTTTTCTAAGAAAGCAAAATAGAGGATTATATTTGAAGTCAATATTTTGAAAAATATATTTGCTAACGTATGTTTACGATGCCAGTGTTAGTATATGATATGTAATAGTTGATGTGAACCGCGTTTAGTGATATTGTGATTTGAGAAAAGAGTTCCTTGATTTGATTTTGGATACTGAGCTTTATACAGAAAAACAAGTGATTAACACCTACACATACATTAAGAAAGTTGACAGCAATAGGTATATTGATTACACCAGCTGTCATTATAGAAAATGGAAAGATAACATTCTCGTTTCCCAACTGATGAGGGTGAGAAGGAATTGTGGGAATGTTGAAACATTCGAGATTCAGGCGGCTGTACTAATCAAGCGGTTTCAAGAATGAGCTTACCCAGAGAAACTATTACTAACTAGCTTGGAAAATGTAAGCGGTCTTAAAAGGACAGATTTGTTGACGTATAAAAAGAGAGAGAGAGAGATAGAAGACTCTAGTTCACTCACATGTCCATTTATTACTACTTTTAACTCAGCAAACTATCATATCACTAGAATTTTAGAAAGACATTGGCTGGTTTTGGAACTTGATCCATTGTTACCTGCTCAATTGCCTGCCAGACCTTAAATCATCTTTAAAAGACCTAAAACATTGAAATCATTTCTAGCTTCCTCTCATCTTAGAGAGGTTATTAGTGGGTGTGATAATTGGCTAATTCTGATTAAAGGTTTCTTTCTATGCGGACACTGCAAAGCTTGTAAATATGTGCATCACAAAACATTCTCAGATGCATCTGTAACAAAAGTGAGGAATATTCATTCGTTTATGAATTGTAATACTATATATGTGGTGTATCTACTCAAATGTAAATGTGGAGAAAAAAAGTATGTAGGAAAACAAAAAAAGAGCTTTAAAAATAGGAATAGTTGAACATCTGCAGAATATTCGGCATAGAGTTGACAACCACAGTATTCCAAAACACTTTTACTGATGTCATGATGCAAACCCTAAAACCTTACATTTTAAAGCAATAGAACATGTTGAGGTAAATACAAGAGGAGAAGACTGACTATTAAGACTATCACAAAGGGAAACCTTTTGAATATATATTTTGAATACCTTAGTCCCCTCGAGATTAAAGAGTGTTGTGAAATCACACCTTTTCTATGTTTTTTTTAAGAAGGTTAAAATGTAAAACTATGTGGTCTAATACATGTAGACAAATGATTGAGGGACCCGTCTCTAACATGTATACAGCTCTTGTTTTCCATTTTGTAATAACTATTTTATGACAATAACTTTTTAAATACGTGATATATTCAGTGTTATTTTTATACAAGTTCTAAGATGTGATATTATTTTTAATATGTGATATACGTTTTTGTGTGCAAATTTATTATTTATAATCATGTAACAAGTAGATCTTAACGTAGTTGTGATATAATGAATGACATCTGGGGTTCACCTGTCAATGATACTATGTAGCCCTATAAATTGGTGGTTCCCTCAGTTGGGACCCACCCCTCCTGACGAAGTCTCAATAGACGAAACGCGTAGAGGTGGATATGGATCAATGTCCGTAAGAGCTGCTCTCCATATGGTGCTGGTTAGCGGAGAAGCAGGAGTCAGCTGATTGTGTGATCTATGCATGAATTGTCTTTTTATGTGGTACATGTAAACTCTGTTGTTGTTATTATTATTAATAAGCATTCTTACCTTGAATAATACACTATGGAAGTGCCCCTGTCTGTTTAACATTTTAGGAATCATCTTTTCCTGTGGAGATTGGGCTGTGGAAGGGGAGGACGCGCAGATTAAGTTCTGCTGGTGTTAAACATTTCATGATAAAATACAAGTAATCACGGACATTATAAAGTACTTTTACAAATATAGTTACACCGTGGATTGGTGTTACAGAGACAAACTGAATTTGTTGTGCACACTGTGAATTTTATATACAACAAAGAATAGTTGAGATCACAGCCAAGGTCAGATAGACAAGGGAAACTGGAAACTCTAGACACTGTCACAATGAACTCAATAATCTGGCAAGTCAAATTTAAGATTACTCAGTCTAGAAAGTTATGCTTTTCCAGTTCCGCCAGCCTCATAATTTGCACTTTTTTAAATGACTTTTACTAAATGTCTGCTTGGTTGTTATGATTTAGTGCATATTTGCACCTAAATGCAATGCTAATAAATACAGCTGTGTTTTGCCTTTAATCAAATTGCCGTTTTAAATCTGTCTGGCAAAATCTCTGAAAATCAGTTATTTCACAAAACCAGAGTTTAATATATTCACCCTTAATTGTCTGATTCCACGTGATGTTAATCAGGATCAGTATTCTTTTCATGGCCATATGCAAAGTGCTTTTTCATCAATTTGTTCTTAAATTACCTAATTTGCCATCTGAACCACTGTGTGTATGAGTACCTTAAATTTAACCTTCCTGAAAGTTTGCAAGATGTATTAATAGACTGTTTAACAAATTTCAAGACCCATTGTTTTCACAAGCGATAAAAAGCCATGAAATTATCTTTTAATCCCAAACTGTCCACATAACAACTATGCTTTTAAACAGGTTATTTGAATTAATACAGAATCATTTTAGATTACATTTGAAAGCCCTTATACACAGTTAATTACATCCATGAAGCATATTATAGCATAAAAATATTACAAATCAACTGTCATCAGGTCAGATGTTTACCCTCCTGAACTATTTGTAACGCCCCCTGCGGGGAAAGACAGGGACAGACGCAACACAAAAGAACTCACCTTGAAAACGATGGTCACCTCCAGTCCGCTTCCTATTTCCCAGCTGCGATCCAATCCCAGCAGATCCGCAGCCGCAGTCACCTCCAATCACGTCCCTCTAAGATAGAGACAGGGATTACGGCCGTGCCTACCAGGTAAGGGCTGTCCGAGACTACGGCAAAGAACGAGGACATGGTCAGTCCAAGCTCACTTGCCGCCTCCTCACTTTGTTCTTGCCAAGACGCGGGGGACTACAGGCACTGAAGGCCAAGACTAGTCCGAGGACTAATCCCGCCTCAAGTACCTCACACACCTGCCGGTGAGGGCCTAACCGAAAGGGGGAATCGAGCGTGATACTCACCGGGACACTCCCACTTCCGATCCGGTTCTCCTGCACCTTCCCGACTCCTGCGGATGACAAGAACACACAGCCTCCCTCTACGCTCTCCGTGAGACTAAGATGGCACCCACACAACTGGACTGACTACAACAGCGACCCGACCCTAACAACGTTCTAATGGTCGGCAACGCAACTAAGTCAAACCACTATGACTAACTAGGTGTGGTGCACTAACGGAACTGCTCACTTACACGCTACGGGGAACACCAGCCGGTGTTCACAGCCTAAACCGGAGGGCGGTTCCTAACCCCCTCACCCAGGTCGTACCAAGAAGCTGCCTTCTTGCTATGGGGTCACCCACGGACCCTAAGGACCGGTTCTTTAAGCCCGGCTGAGGCTCCGTAGAACAGCACACTAACCCGCAGGCCGACTGCCGCACGGAACAGCCGATCGAACTGAACCGCCCGACTGCCTGTACTCGGGGATCTCACACGTGTCCCTACGTCCGGAACCACAGGTCCACCTGCACGGAACCGGCCTTGAGGACCCTTGATCAGAACCACGGCCGCCCCTGGAACTGCCTCAAGGTGTGCTGCACTGCCACCGACTCACTCAGCCACCCCCTCTGGGTACCAGTGTGACCCCAGGGACCTAAGGGACAGGAAAACTACGTGTGTTCTCCCCTGACTGTGTGTATGCTGGTAACTACACTTGTCCCCACAACACGGGTTAGCACAGGAAACACAGGGAACAAGAGCCTACCTTTAATGGGGGCCTGACGTCTTGCCCCTGGACACAGTTATGTAGCACACCCCAAAATACCGTAATGTAAACTATACTCGCCGCACAGACAGAATAAATACAGTATACAGTACTTTGCACGCTACTTACCAGAGCACACCGCTGTTAGCCAACCAGCAGGTTGCTACAGCACCACAGGAGCCTCCGCTCTACTGTACCTCCTAACTACATGTGCTCACCTCACACAGGACCGCGCCTACACTCACAAGGCTCTCACGCCTCTACCACACACCACCAGGGCCTTATGCCCTACACACCATGGGTCTCTGCCCAGCTACACACAGAGCCTTCTGCTCTGTTTCATGGGCCTCAGCCCCCTCTCTAACTCAGGGCTCTGAGCCCACTAACTAGGGCCTTGTGCCCTGCTACCTAGGGGTCTTAGCCTGAGGCCTGTGGCCTCCCTAACTGACTGAGGGCCTTGTGCCCTTAATAGCCTACGGGCTACCAGCCCCTAACCAGGCCCTCTGGCCTTTCTATGGCCTCTAGGCCACTAACTACCTAAGGGCCTTGTGCCCTTGTACCTGGGCTCTCACGCCCCTGTCTAACTAACAGGGGCTTGTCCCCTTTATCACAGTACTATGGCCTACTGGCCCACTAACTTCGTTGGGGCCTAGTGCCCAGGTCCCTGGGCCTTGTGCCCCTAAGTTAGTGCCAACGGGCCTTGTGCCCGACCGTGGCCCCGGGCCTAGTGCCCGAATTAAGGCTGAGTCACTTACCTGCTCTGCGCAGGAATCTCAGCTTGCCACGCCGTCTTCTGCTTCTTTATCCGGGTCTTCCAGACCCTCCAGCCGGCGGCGCCTCTTCTCCGATTCGGCGCTGGATCTCCTGTTGCTGCTGGGGCGGGGGCGCTCTCAGCCCTGACAAGGGCTCCCCGCCGGCGATCACTGCTTGATTGTAGTCTTCTGGCGGCAGGGTAGCTCACGGCCCTTACAAGGGCCCCCTGCCGCTGGTCCTGTTGCTGGACGTCTTGAAGAGACGTCCTTCCTCTTCTCCGCCGACGGACTTCTGCCAAAATGGCGCCACGCGGCGACTTATATAGTCGCCGGCGTGACGTCATAAGCCGGCGCGAGCGCTGATTGGCTCGCGTTGGCGCCAATCTTTTGAATGGCCGGGCGCGAGCCGCGATTGGCTCGCGCATCCGGCCGCTGATTGGCCAGCGGGGAAAGATGAGCCCTGATTGGCTCATCCTTCCCCCGCGCACAAGACCTGCAAGGAAGAAGCCATACTCACCGCCGCTGGATCGCTGGACGGGTGAGTAACCTTCTTTCTTCACCCGCTTGCAGGGCTCAGCTACCAGGAGGCTCTTCACCCCCTTCACGGGCACCAGGAACGTCTTCTGTCCCTCCAGGGACACAGCGATGGCGGGTACCTTCGCCCGCTTCTCGGGCACCATCTCCACATATTAACAACCAATGGGTGGAACAACTATGGTAGCAGGCAATACTGTTACTGGTCCCAAAGCTAAAGGGGCAGGGAGAGGTAGAATCTCCTGTCAAAGTCCTATGCAGCAGTGGGGCTGCAAGGAATTTTTCACCTCCTCAAGCTTGCTGAAGCTCTCTCTGTTGATCAGGACAACAATGGCTACTGTTATAGTACCCAAAAGGATGCTTGTGAATAGTGTAGGATACTTCCCTTTGGTTGCTATAACATTAGTCACAGGTTGATCAGTAGAGGAAGCTACCTTAAGCTGTAGAAGGTGAGTGTCTCCCTCGGTTCTGCTAAGATTCTCCTGGTATCTGACTTAGGCTTGGCTAACTATTCCACCGGATTCCCCCTGTGTACTACGGGCTGTCCGTACGGTCTGACTTTGGCTTTCCAGACTACCTTATTACTTAATTCTATCTCGCTGGGTGCCCTCTTGGAGAACCACGACATGCGTGTCCCTCACAGATAAATCCAAACTCCCTTGCGGGAGTCCCTGGTGAAGACTAGGGAGTTTGGTACGCCTCCAGACAGGGTAGCGTCAAACTCAGCAGACAGCCCCAGTATCTTGACAGTAAGAAATTGTTAGCTTCATGTAAATGGGATCCATACAAAATGTTGCTATGGGGCCCATACATGTCTAGTTAGGCCCTTGTAAGAATCCATCGTGGTAATTTAATTACTTTAGTTCGATCAGTCAATACACGACTGTACACTCAGATATCACATTTGTCTACATACTCACACAATGAACAAAAGTTGTTGCAAAGTGCCGATCGTCGTTTCATTTGGTTGGTTGTACTGTTTAATAATCTTGTTCCAATCACCGTCCGATCATGCAGTGCGTATGCACTCATATTCACGATCTCCATAGAGTTTACAGAATCATGCTCTTTTCAGCCGATGCCGGCAATTAAGTTGTCCCAGTGAATAAATGTAGAGAGTGCTGTAGATGGAATAATTAATTGTGAGACTGAATATATAATTTCAGACTAACAGAAGCTAACGAAATTCGTTAGGACATGTGGATAGCTATGATAAGGCGGTTTTAATCAGTGGGACAGGAATGAATGAATGAATAAATAAATAATGTGCTGTCGTTCTCTAAATGATTTGAGGACCAGATGAAGAGCACAGATCTGAAGGTAAATTGTGTCCAGTGTGTAAACAATCCTTGAAGATAACACGTCGGTTGGAAAATTCTCCAGTGGGTACTTTGTGCACTAGTAATATTATAATTATAGTTGCAATGTGGTAAAACAAACTTTGTAATTCTACATCATTTCAGTTTTTGCTTATCATGAAAATTGGTGACTGGATTCACAATATTATTGCGTGCAGAACTCTTGCTACATTAATCATTTACCTTTGTTTGTGCACAGCAATCATAGGAAATAATTGCTCCTCAAAAGTTTTATGAATAAAACCATAAACTGTGAAATTAAAGTAGGTTCTGTTATTTTACTTTGTCTTTCAGGCAATTCCCAGAAACATAAAGATACCATAGTAAAATATCTAAACATCTTCAAAAACTGTGCAAATTACATGAGTACAACATTAAGATGTGATAATATAAAAGTGGTGTTAAGTGCTACTGCATGGTTAGAGACATAGGTGAAAATGTAAAACAAGCTTATTGTTATGCTGCTGGAAGAATCCCTCAACATAACCCTAATATGACAAAAACAAAAGAATATAAGCTTAATATTACATATTGATCACAAATGGTAGTGAGTTACTTCCCATGTATTAAAACAGACACAGTGAAAATACAAAGTTTTGGGGCTAGTTTCTTTGTCATGCACTTACAGAATTAATACTAAATGAAAGAATATGCACAATACATAATGTTAAAAGTACATAACTAAACTGGAACAGATGTACAATAAGTCTATTAGTTTTAATATTCACCAATAAAGGCACCTGCCTAATGTTGTGTAGGTCCCCCTCGGGCTGCCAAAATATCTCTGACCCGTCGATGCATGGACTCCACAAGACCTCTGATGGTAGCCTGTGGTATATGGCACCAAGACGATAGCAGCAGATCTTTTAAGACATGTAAGTTGCAAGGTGGGGCCTCCATGGCTCTGACCTGCCACTTTGGAGATGCTCTGACCCAGTCATTTAGCCATCACAATCTGGCCCATGTCAAAGTTACTCAGATCCTTATGCTTGCCCATTTTTCTTGCTTCCAACACATCAACTTCAAGAACTGACTGATCTCTTGCTGCCAAATATATCCCACCCCTTGACAAGTGTAACTGAAATTAGATAATCAATTTTATTCACCTCACTTGCCAGTGGTTTCATTCTGTGGCTGATCAGTGTAAGCTTAGTTGTAAATACTCAGATCGGGAGATAAAAGGTAAGCCAAAAGTTTGTACATTTTACCAGCTTCGAGTAAGCAAAACCAAAGTAAAAATCAGTAAATGCAGATATACTATGTTTTAGTCAAATGCACTACAGAGATCAGACTCACTGAACTTGAAAATAACAGTAAGACATACAATTCAGCAGGGATAAATTAATAGTGGACATGCAACCAAAATAAGCCAATCAGATCTTATTAAAAAACTACTATTTTTGTAGGATCCAGAATCAATGAAAGTCTCGGGCAGCAGAGAAGAAACATGAGTGATTTCTCAAATTAATGCATAAATTGCTGAGGAAATTAAACTGTTTATCCATCTTTAATTAAAATATCCCTTTTCCATTCCGTGATAAAAGTCAAGTTTTTTCTTTTTGCTATATGTATCTATTTTGCTATCGCAGTATTAACTGTGCAGCCTACACTGAATATACCATATTTCTCATCTCCCTGCTGCATAGGAACTTTGATGGACTCATAGATTTGCATCCTGCAATGTTTCTCTGATTTCCAGTTTCATAATGCTCTAAGTCAGTGTTTCTCAAACTGGGTTCATTAGAACCCTAAGGTTCCGTCAATAGGTGTCAGTAGTTCTACAAGATAAAAATCTGTAATGGCGGAAAAAATGTATTGATGGTGGTCCTAAATTGTATGTATGAATTAAAATTTGTGTTGCTACATTTAACATTTAAAGAGTTTGAGAATTACTACTCTAGGCTGTTTACTACCGGAAGCTAAGGAGGCTAACTGAAAAGTGGAAGCTGCTCTAAGAGAGTCACAATAGGCTACTAAAGCATGTACATATCTAAACACAACTCAAACTTGAACTGAATGATAGTCAGACACGCAGTGCTGCTAGGAACCTCAATAAAACCCTTCACATTCACACGGTCAATATTGACCATTTGTTACCCTTAGTCTAACAATTGATTGCTTGATGTAACATGACAGAACTTATAAGAACACTAATGTTGTTTTATCACACTAGTTAGGTTTTAATAGTGAATTTGTTAAGTCAATTAATTGCTATGGTGACATAGTGAACACCTAATATGGTACTTGCTGCATTCTAGCTACTGCGCTTTCTGTTTAGTACATCTAGTTAGTACATATTATAATATTGTGATAAATGTATTATAAATAATATAAATAATATAAATATTTACACATGGATGTCCCAAGGCTCAAAATGGCCAAAAGAGAGCTTATTATCTTCCGTCCTGCTAGAATCACCACCTCCCCTCAAATCTCCCTCACTGTTGATAACACGGCAATTTCCTCAGGCCCCCAAGGCCGCTGCCTTGGTGTCACTTGACACCGCCCTCTGCTTTATTCCTCACACCCAGACTCTCTCCCAGTCCTGTCGACTCCACCTTAAAAACATTGCCAGAATACGCCTTTTTCTTACTCCACATGCTACTAAAACTCTTACCCATTCTCTTGTCAACTCCCATCTTGACTACTGCATCCTCCTGCTATCTAGCATTCTCGACTCCAATATATCCACACTTCAATCCATCCTAAATGCTGCTACAAGAGTGATCTTCCTATCTCACCACTTCACATTTGCTGCACCATTTTTCAAATCCCTACACTAGCTCCCTGTGTCCTCCATAATCCAATTCAAATTAATAATCCTTACCTACAAAACCCTCAACAACACCACCCCTTCATACATCTCAAATCTCATATCAAAATACTCTCCATCCCACTCTCTTAGATCTACTGTGACCTGCACCTTGTCTCATCTCTGGTACCCATCTCCTACTTGAGCCTACAAGACTTCTCCTGTGCTGCACCCCACTTATGGAATTCCATACCACACCCAAAAAGGCTTTCCCACATTCTTCAAATCTTTAGACACTCTCTGAAAACCCATCTCTTATAGAGATTACCTTATCCCTGATAATACTATTCACACTAATACACCCTCACAACTGTCCCAATCTCCACTCTGAGCCACACTAGCTCCTCTTGTTTCAGCTGTGCCCTCTTCCACTTGGAATGTAAGCTCGCTAATGAGCAGGGTCCTCTACACCCTTTGTTTTCATGTCTGCATTTATTTTGTCTGCCTTGTATGTTCCTGTTTTATGTATGTCCTATTTTTCCTACTGTACGGCGCTGTGGAGCACTGTGGTGCCTTATAAATCTACAATAATAATTATAATAATAATAATAAATAATAATAATAAATGCTCTTCAAAACGTGAGGTGTGCTTTAAAAATAATGTAGATATGCATTTGATATAAAGGTCTATTTCATGTTAATTTGTGCACATTTTTGTCTGTTGAATATACTTTGTCTCCTGCCTCTATAACTGAATGCTTAATTTTATGAATGTCAAATTCATTATTCACATTTAAAAAGTGTCATATTAATAGAATATTAAAGATAACTACTATGCATATGTGTATGTTAAAATTAATCTTTTCAAATTTATATTCCTGAAAGATGACATTTGGCTGACATAAATCTATGCTATGGTAATATAAGAATAATTGTCTAATCTTGACATATTTTGGTAAATTGGTGTATGTCAAGCATATACTATATGCCAAACTTGTCTGCAATACTACAACAAATTATGGTAGGCAATAATCGTATTGCAGCATTTTGCTTGGCTATCATATTTGCAAACACTTGTTGTAATATCAGAGCTTAGTTTCAATTAAAGTATCAGCATGGGAAAGTTGACATAAACGGCAGCAAGAATTATGAGGACCTACTGTGCAAATGCTGTTTTGTGGTGATGTGTGCCTATTTCACGTGCAAATGAACCCGTTTTAGGAGGAAGCGCATAGATGATCATGTCAAAATTGCAACATCTGTGGAGGGTGCAAATGATCACAGTTATTTGATAGAGGAGCTGGTCGGATCAGTGTTTCCTTGCTAAATGCAGGTTTGAGCCTTGTATTACATTCAAGTGCAATGAAAAGATTACATTTTGACTGTGAAAATTAACTTAAAGGGTTGGAAAGCTTGTTTTTTTAGGGTGGACCCAGCTTAACAGGGGACCTGTAGAGATTTTTACCTTTGCAAAAGAACTTTCTTACCACAAGAGCTCTGGAGGCCTTGGTAATAAGAGGTCATCCTATACAGTTGAGAACACAAATGTGTAACAGGAAGTAAGGAAAGTCCTGATATCCTGTTACTTAATTTGGATAAAAATGGAAATGTTGAAATTAAGGAGTGATCCAAAAGTGATAGCACTCAGAAGATTATTGGGACTATTTTACTGCTTCCACCATGCAAATTTACATGGTAGCCAGCAATCCCACAAAAGGTCACTTACAGTATTTTCCAGGGTGTGTTCCCAACAGCAGAATAGATGAGTAGAATATTTTATGCACCAGGAAATAGGTGCATAATAACTTTTTCTGCATGTCTGCATTATCTTTTGTTAGTAAATAACTTTTACTGTCAAACATTACCATCAGTTACATATTAGGGAGTGAAGTGATACCAATGTTTGACTCTTGGTAATCCATTAAAATGACATAGATAGAATGTATGTACATTCTTGCATATTTTCGCTAATCTGCATGGAGTAAGTAAAAATGTTTTGTTTTAATCTTGATGGACTATCCCAGTGCTGACCAGGCTCTTTTTAAACACTATATATATAGTAGCCATCATAATCAAATTGATTAAACTAGCTGCCATATCTTTACACTAGTTACATCTATATGCTCAGATCATATCTTGATACATCCATATATTTACACTGTATTTTAAATTTCTCCATATTACAAGGGCACAGTCTTGCCCTTATATTAAGGTTGACTCTAATAAATCTCATTCTACCATGTTAATTTTGTGAGGGGGATCATGGTGCTTGAGGGGCTACATCTTAAAAAGTATTTGAGCTGTTTAGCTGAAAATAGGAATGTGAATGGAGAACCACCTCTGGGTGCTGCATGCCAAATCTCACATAAGAAGAATAAAAAATGACAAGTTAGGAATATCTTGCCGTTTTTTTCAACTTCCTGTTTTGCAAAAAGTCATTCCTTTTCCGTTTTTTTGTACAGGGCATTTTAAGAAGGGGTTTTATTTTGTTAGAATGCTATAGTATCATTGGTGTGCCTTTAGAGAATAACCATTTGCATGTTGTCTGATTTACTACCCAATTCTACTATGTGACCTAACTTTTCTGTGGAGAGTCACACAGACCCAATTTTATTATTAATAAATCAACTATGAATTTGTCCATCTTTTGATACCAAACAAGCCTAAATACAGTGTATTCATAAAGCTTACACTCATTTCCTTAACTTCCTCTTGGGCAGAATTCTTAATATGACATATGAGCTGCCCTTCATCAATCTGTGATTGATCACTATTTTTATTGATTATAAGTTTCATATTTTAAAGCTGAATTATTTTTTGCTTATATCATATATAGCAAATTTCAGCACATGGGCTCTTTGAGCCAGACACCATGCTGAGCAGTTCCTAAAAGTCTATTCAGGTGATAAAAATCCATCCCAGGCCAGGAAATATCGCACAACGGGGGCTCTTTGAAGCTGCCACACGTGACACTGCTATCTTCTCACACTGGGAAGTGCAGAGTCCCTGAATACACATACAACAGACTTTTTGACTTCACATTTTTTACTTAAGTAGCTCAGCTTATCAATGGATTCATTTTATATAACATATTTACACTGCAGTTATGATTTAGGCCTTATTCCCCACATTTATATGATGGGTTAACCCTTATAAGTAACTGTAAGTTCTCTACGTTCACGACATTATTAATGACCTTGGTGATGGTTTAGAGAGCAAAGGTTCCTTTTTTGCAGAGTCTATATTGGCAAATAATTTGGAAGTACTCGTAGACAGTACAATTAGCAATAGTGCTCAATGTCAAGCAACAGCTGCAAGGGCAAATAAAGTATTGGCATGCCTAAAAGAGGCATAGATGCAAGGGAAGAAAATTTAATTTTGTCCCTATATAAATCGTTGGTAATACTTCATCTTGAATACGTAGTACAGTTCTGGGAATCACTCTATAAAAACAACATTTTGGAACTAGCAAGGGGTTCAGAGAAGGACGACAAAACTGATAAAGAGTATGAAGTCATTAAGTTATGAGGTAAGGTTAGCCAGTTTAGGCACATTTACTTCAGAAAAGAGGTGTCTAAGAAAGGATATGATTACTATGTACAAATACATTAAGGGTCAATACAGAGAACTTTGATGGGAACTTTTACCCCATGGACTATACACAGGACACGTGGTCACCCCTTAAGATTAGAGGAAAGGAAGTTTCACAACTAGCAAAAGAAGGGGTTTTTTTACAGTAAAGGCAGTCAAGGTATGGAATTCACTGCCAGGGAAGCTTGTGATGACAGACTCAGTTAATATGTTTCAGAAAGGACTAGACAAGTTTTTAGTGGAAAAGGGTATCCGAGGTTATGACCGTTAATTAAAATGAAGGATAGTTGTTGATCCAGGGAAAAATAGGACTACAATATTGGGTCAGGAGGGATTTTACCCAATTGAAACAGATTGGCAGTTGCTTCATCTGGATCAAATTAAAATATAAAAGAGGGATCGCAGAACATCCAAAATACAACAGGTTGTACTTGGACTGGTGTCTTTTTTCAACCTCATCAACTATGTTACTATGTTACATATTAATGCTCAAGGTTTTTGAATTAGATGTTGAACAAGCTCATATGGGGAAGTATTTAATTGTCAGCGAGTTTTTTTCCCGCAGCGTAAAAAAAATAAATCTCCCATGGGTTTTTGACGGCAATAGCGACCGTTTTGAGTTAGTGCAGAGGGAAAATTCAATTGAAAAAGAGGGAACGCTGCCCACGCGCTTTAAACATTGTGTTCTCGAAATTTTAGGGGAGTGAAGGGGAGTTATAACATGGTCATGAATAACACAAAAAAAAGGTTTTGCATACATTTCCATACATTAGATTGCATTACACATTGATAATATCTACATTACAGTACTTTCTTTAGCATATTTTTTAATTGAACTATTTTTTACCATACAATCATCTATACCATGTCAAAACACATTAATACATTCATATTTGTACCAAAAACATACAGAAATATAATTAGTTAGTGATTTTTTTAATTTTATTTTATGTTTATTTTATTTCATTATTTCTTCACAATAAAATCAACTTACACAAGTTAGGCATTAGTGATACACATAAGTTTAACTTTTTTTCCACATTATTACATGAATTCAAATACTTTTCAGAGGTTTTTTATTCTTAACAGACCCCAAAGAGGTGAAGATAAAACAGCATATTTTCCTGTTTAACGCGCCACGTTAAAAAACAATTGAATAGCTTTCAATGCGGCTGCCTCTCGCACACCCTATACTTTCAATAGACCTTCTACTGGAGCGCGAGAGGACCGTTTCATGAAAAAAAACTGAGCGTTAAAAATGGAATTGAATTGCGGGTAAAGTTAACCCCTTATGATGCTGATTTTATCATAGCTAGTAAACATTTCCCAGTACTATGATTAATGGATAGATCCAGCCTTTCACAAATCAGTGTGTAGGCGCTTCCCGAAACTCTGATTGGTGATTGGTCATTGCCATCCGCCAATCAGCATGTAAGAGCTACCTACTAGGTATAAACAGTAACTGTGCAACAGTTCATGGTCGTGGCTGGTGACCAAGAGACAGGCAGAAGATAGTGGGCAAGAAGTGCGCAGGTATATTTGGATCTTTGCTTGTTTTGTAGGCAGAAAGTACTCCCTGGCCATTTTAATTATTTTTATTATAAATCTATCCTAATGACAGGAAAGCATTCCCTGCTGGCCTCTCGTCCTACAGGCTGAATTGTACGGCTGCAGGTAATCTGTCATAAAATTATAATGGTCTGGCCCACTGCCATCTGGCACAGTCTGTCCCTAGTTGTACACATGTATCAAAAGCCTGAGGAAAAAAGGATGGACCTTTGAAATGTGTATCTTAAGTCTATTCAGGCTACCTGAACTCTTTGCTGCTACGGAACAGCCTGCAAATCGTCAACTGTTATTTTGTCACCATTTATATGTAAATGCAATTTTAATAGTTAATGCCTTTTCTAATAAATCCCTTGATGTATGTGCAGGTTTCTTGTTGTTTACAGTGCCTTTATACTCTATATTGAATTTACCTCTAACCTATGTGACAGCACAACTGGAGTGAACCAGTGATTTGACTATTCTTTTTTGGTGGTACAGCTGTATATATTTGGATTATTGCTGTTCTGATTGACTTTTGCTATTGTAAGGGTAGCACTGGCCCTTTTGGGAAGTGTATGATATTTTCCTTGTAGTATAACAGGTTAAGCAGAAAAAAAATCTCTTGTGAGACTGCGTAAGCCTACACCAAAAATATGGGCAGGGCAAGTATTTCCACAACAGCTAGAGTGCCACAGGTTGCCTAAACCCTGCTTTAATTTAGATAATTGTGCAAGAGAAAGACCAAGAGCAGGGCAAAGTTTTGACAGTACACCTGTGCATTATGCACAGCAATTTCTTGTTCTTCTTAGGGTTTGTGTGTCACCTCTGTGCCCCTGCCATGGTCAACCCACCTCCATGATTCCTATGTTGGTACCACCTTTAGCTTTGCACCATGCCTGTGGACCCATGCCTCACCATCCCATTTAAGGTTCCTAAGATGTACATTTTAATCATCATCACCATTTATTTATATAGCGCCACTGATTCCGCAGCGCTGTATAGAGAACTCATTCACATCAGTCCCTGCCCCATTGGAGCTTACAGTCTAAATTCCCTAACATATACACACAGACAGAGAGGGAGAGAGAGACTAGGGTCAATTTTGATAGCAGCTAATTAACCTACTAGTATGTTTTTGAAGTGTGGGAGGTAACCGGAGTACCCGGAGGAAACCCACGCAAACACAAGGAGAACATACAAATGCAACACAGATAAGGTCATGGTCGGGCATTGAACTCATGACCCCAGCGCTATTAGGCAGAAGTGCTAACCACTTAGCCATCGTGCTGCCTTAATGAAAGGAATCAGTAAGGGATGGTGGGGAAATGCATGAGGGGCATCCTCATGGAAAATGGAATGTATGTGTAGAATTAAACAACACTAGTATGTGGCCCCCTGTTTGCCTGGTGAGTGACATACGTTTATTCTCTTGAATACATATTGACCCTATTCCTCATCAGCCACTGAACTCACTCCTGCAATTAATGCCTAGTGACTGGAGCAGAGGAGGTAGGGGCAGACAGACTGGGGATCCAGGAGGTGAGGTGAAATCTCTAGAATGATTCTACTTGAGTTGAGGGTCTTACTTTACATTATGGAAGGAATGGTCCTATTCATATGCCTGTATACAGAAGGAACAAGCAAATGTTTATGGAAGAGGAAAATGACAGACAGATGAATAAATGGGTGTATAAGGTATAATAGAAAAGGCATATTACAAGGTAAAGTGTGAAGATTGATTGAGGTAGCTAGGGATAGGCTCAATCTTATAGTTTGGTTTTGTACAAGTGAAGGAGAATGGCATTCTCAGATAATAATTTACAATTTTAGAACTTCCAATTCTTCTGCCCATTTAGGTAGCCTGCTGTTAGGACTCTTATTTGTATCGACCTGCACTACTTCTATGTTACTAGATTTGCTGCTGTTTTGCCAGTTGATATTTCCTATTTACCTGCAGGAGTTAACTTCCTTCCCTGATCATCACCTGCACCTGTCCCACTGTCTTATACACCCACCCCAAACATTGTTCCTTGTAGTTCATCAATTGTTTGCTGCTTCTGGTCCTTGTTATTACTCATCGTTTTGCACCTTTGCTATGACCCAGATGCCGTTTTTGTTTGACTTTGCTCCTGTCTACTCCCTGGTATTGTTTGTGGATCTTCCGACTTCTGACCCTGGTTTGCTTGACTCTCCTTTTGCCTGGTTCTCCCATGGATCATCCTGTGCCTCCAATATTTGCAATCTACTGTCTTACTTTGAAAACCAGAGTCTTGAGTTTCTCAGCTTTATCTGGCAATCCAGACGTTCAATATCTGCAGTCCACTGTCTAACTTGGAAAACCGTAGTCTTTAACTTCCTAGCTAAACCAGGTAGTCAAGTCTCCTTGTACCTGCACTCCATTTGTTATAACTAGATACCAGCATTACCAATTTTTTAGCTCCTGTTTGATCCAGTGTGCCTTTGTATCATGATCTGATTCTACCAAATACATTCTGGTTGCTCAATACCTGTTACTGTGCGTTGTTCACTAAATCCGACAAGTGCCAGACTATATTGCATTACCTACCTTTATTTAAAGGCAAGTTTTGCCTTTAAACACATTGCCGTTTTACATTTTGCCAACAAAGTCTCTGAATATCGAAGATTTGCTTGAATCGTAGGTTAATATATTTACCGCTAGATCTGTTCGCACATTTTAAATTTGACCCTGCTTGCATTGCAACTTGATTTTGCCAAGGTGCAAAATTGTAACTTCTAGTTGGATTTATTACAACCTGTAAATGAGGTCTTTGAGGCATAAAAACATGCATGTCTCTTTGTTGAATCCATGATTGAGATGGATCTAGGTATTCTTTTAGATCATGGGCTTGGCAGTGACATGCAATCCTAATCTGTGGGATCTATAAACAGTAGGATAGTATCTTGTATGAAAGATGATGTAGATTCAAATGAGAAAATTGTAATATGCCCTTATAAAGCACTGGTAATGCCCTATCTTGAATATACAGAACAATTATATATCCCTTTTCACAAAAAGGATATACTAGAAGTGGAGAGGTGCAGAAAAGATGGGCAAAATTAACAAAATCTCAGTTCTGAGGAAAGACCATATGACCTACATCTATTTAAGAAACTGTAGATGCCATATGATCGCTATATATAAATATATTAAAAGCCTGTAGAGAAAGCTTTCTATCAATCTATTCAGTCTTAGGTCTCTGCAGAGGTCTCAAGGTCACCTTTTGCGGTTATCAGTAAACAGATTTAATTTCCAGCTGAGGAAATGGGCCTGTTGAGTAAGAGCAGTGAAATTGCGTGATGCACTCCATCAAAAACAGTACTGATAGACACTCTAGTAATATTCAAGATAGGGTTGGACATCTTCAAAACAAAATACAGGTAGTTTACGATCATTTAGATATCAGTCAGAAAAGAATATTTTTCCATACATTCTGAAAACTGCACCTTGTTTTAATGCTTTTTGATTGGAGTGAATGGGGCGTTTTAACAGTAGAATATGATACAAATTATGCCTTTTATCAATCTAAATAACTGAAAAATGTGAATAAATCAGTCAGAGATGGCTGCCAGATTTTGTCTGACATATCCTTTCTCTGGAAAAGGTCACCTACCTTAATAGGTAGATGGATCTGTCATATAGCTATTGTTTTAACATCTGTGGACCACAGTCAGAGCTGTAAGTAGAACTTTTAGTGCCTGGACGAGATAGACTACTGGAGCAAATTGTGACTTAAGAAAAAAGCTGTTATCAATGTAAAAAGACTAGTGTACCTCAAAATGGTTTAAGTTGTGCTACAAGTTTTGTATGTGAGGTACAGTGCCATGGGTGTATTAGGTATTTGGTATTGTCATGTACAGGTGGTGGAAGAAGGGGCAGTGAAACAGATGGAAATGGAGATGAAGGTAGGGGTATGTAGGAGTGTACAGGAAGGGGTATGTGGGAATTAGGAGGGGGTCAGGTGAGAGGGATTAAATGTGGGGGTGTGAGGAGGGAGTAGTGTTCTACAGAGTGATGGATTGGAAGAAATGGGGTAGGGTGAAGTATAGTATTATCAAGTATAGATAGGGTGGATTTAGCGGGTTTCAACTGCCGTAGTTAAGGGACACAATAGGGATAGCTGTAAGGTGACATAGTGACAGAGACAGTGGTTACGATATATATAGTGGCTTGGAATAGGGTGAGAGGTGCTACAGGCGTGAATGCAGTTGTACATTAAATGGATTAGTCAGTGAAACAGTGGATAAGAATAAATGACAATAGTCATTGGCTAGATAGAGGAGTATATATGTTTGTAGGTAGGTAGATATATGGATAAAGAGTGAAGGAATGATAATGAGAAAATGCAAGAAACAGTAATACAAGAAAAAAATGATATATCAACTTGGAAGGCCGGCTCTTTAAGCCACACTAGTCTTTAAACCCTGATAACAACTTATCTCTTAACTCTCAATTTTACCTCTCTATCCTTGATCTGGAAACAAGGAATCAACCAGATCTATCCAACATCTATCTACGGACCACAACTCTGCTACAACACCATGGCAACTAACTATATGCAGAGTTCCCCAGCTACAGACAAATAAGTATATATATTTTCTAGGTCTACTAGGTGGAGAAACTGTGTCTGCAGCTCACATACATTACCTACCCTCCCCCACCCACTAGCTAAGCGCAATAATATACTCTCATGTGAACCTCTGTATGTAACATATATGACCAACTATGGGAGCTCATGATGACCACATACATGGTCAGATGGGGTTATTATCTGATCGCATCTACTATCTTTCCCATTCAACATCTAATGGCTCCCAACAGATGGAAATTGAGATTGGCTGTCTTTTTTGTAACTAGACATGTGGTTATTTGCAGCAAATTAAGTCTATAATGGTTCAATTGACCATCCAAATGGCAGTACGCATGGGTACCTTTTTATTCAATTGTGTTCACTTACCGTGTACAATAGTCCAGAAGAAAGCTGAACATAACATAGCACCCATAGTGGAAATTCCTCAATTTCATGAAGCAAGTGAACAGCATTAGCCAAATCAGTTGTGTACATATATTTCTTTCTACCTATCTTACAAATAAACCATACATATTTCAATAAACATCCATTATAGCCTATCTATTGGTATGCAGCTTTTATTACCTGGGTCACTGCAAATTAGTTTTTTGGTCAGTATTCTGTATACAGCAAGTCTCCTGCAATATGTTATATTTTGAAATCCAAGCTTGGGAGGGGGTGTCATATATTTTAAACTTTAGTCACTGATCTTCTCTCACTCAAAGAATTTACATGTCCCATCATGCCTTGTCCAGTGCCTGGATATTATCTATTCAGACAGATTACAGATCCACATCAAGGACATAGAGGAATGGTGCAACCATAAAAAAGGAGGATGCAATTTAAATCTCATAAATTAGACTTTTAAAATATTTAGTAATGTGTAAGTGGTGGTCTTCTTTAATATACCTTTGCAGCAGTTTGCTATAGTTTATGCTGCAGTTATTGTTGTGCAACAATAACCATGCCAGTGATGACAGTGTTGTTTGACATTAACAAATATGTAATAATTCAGACAGACCTCACCTGTTCCTTAAGGCCTACCAACTATCCACTTAACCTCTCACCTCTTCTGGTTCTCCCCTGCCCCCTTTCTCTCTCCCCGTTGCTTCACTGGCTCCCTTTTGTGCCTGACTTTGTTTACCCTCACTTAGGATGTAAGCTCGTATGAGCAGGGCCCTCTTCCCTCCTGTCTCCTTACCTGTTCTTCTGCTCCGTCTCTACTGTATCTGCCTGCTTGGAGTTTCTGAAGTACTGGTACTGTGTGTTTATTGTCCTGTACTGTTCTACCCTGTATAGTCTACTGTTTGTACCATGTACGGCGCTGCGGAAACCTTGTGGCGCCTAACAAATAAACGATAATAATAATAATAATTCAAATGGAT
Source organism: Mixophyes fleayi (assembly GCF_038048845.1). Taxonomy (NCBI): domain Eukaryota; kingdom Metazoa; phylum Chordata; class Amphibia; order Anura; family Limnodynastidae; genus Mixophyes; species Mixophyes fleayi. Next base: position 148,598,660 of record NC_134404.1, read on the forward strand.
AAGAAGAGAAAGCTCATTTTGGTAAGTATTTTCCATTATTATTTTTATTTAACATTTAACTTACAGACAAATCAATTTAGTCACAAATGAAACCCAATGGGATTATTTAAATGACAAAATATGATCAATCCATGTTTTGTCCCAGTACTTTTTTCAAATTTGCAACTAATGAAACCAAATCTATTTTAAGAGGAACAATCAAAAAATAATACAAATCTTATTGAAACTATTCAGGCAGGTCTGGATAATGAATGCGGTAAGCCTTTGATAAAATTGAAGAATCTGTGTATAGTAGTCTAGTAATGTTTTTTTCTTTTCAATGTTGATGTTACAGGGTAATTTCTCAACACTGGAGCAAGTGTTTAACAGTCTTAACAAGAGGAATGACTAAGAGTGCAGTGGCAGTGCTGGAAGATATAAAACATCTTACCTGCTTTATAGAGATAGCACGCAAGACAGACATTTTCAATTACAGTTAAATGTCAGGCTACAGTATTATCTTCTCATAGTAGCATCCTTCCAGCTATAACCACATGCTTTCTCTTCCATACAAGTGAATATGTTACATGCACTCTGCTGAACTATATCTTTCTAAGGACACCTGGGTTCAAACTATCCTAAAGCTAAATAGAAATGCATAAATTGGTGGCTATATTGTTATCTCTCCAGCATACATCCTATTCTTCAACATGTAGAAAAAAGATGAGAGACATGAATATTATTGTCATGTAACCTGCACATGTCAATATACCTTCCAGAAATCTAAATGCTATAATAAAAAATAGAAATTAAATTAGCTTTGTAAGTAAGAAGTCACTTTGCCTATATGATGAGCAATAGAATATAATATTGGCATAGTAATTAAGTAGAACATATGGATGCCATAGTGCCAGACTGAAAGCTTTTTCTTTCAGAATATAAATAGATAAATCCTGCAACATTTCCAAGAAATACAGATACTCATTTTAAACACATTGAATGCATCATGCAGAGAAATGATCCACATATATGTTAGTGATGTTTCTGTTAGAGTTGCCTCTTATAACTTTTGCGTCTAGGTTTAACATAGAATTTGAAACTCAGAAACATAGAATTTGAACGCAGACAAGAACCGCTTGGTCCATTTAGTCTGCCCATTTTTCTATTAAGTTATGGTAACCTCAAACCCTATTTGGTCCTTTAAACTGTTTAAACTACTCTACTGTATTAGTCTCTACCACCTCTGATGGGAAGCTATTCAACTTATGCACTACCCTTTCTGTGAAGTCGTTTTTCTTCAAATTTCCTCTGAACCTACTTTCCTTCAGTTTTAGTGCATGTCCTCGAGTTCAAATATTTATTTTCTTTTGAAGAATGTTTCCCTCCTGTACCTTGTTTAATCCCTCAATATATTTGAAATTTTCTATCATGTCCCCGCTTTTCCTTCTCTGCTCCAAACTATACATATTAAGATCTTCTAGTCTTTACCGGTAAGTTTTGTGCTGTAGGCCATGTACCATTTTAGTTGTCCTTCTTTGTACAGCCTCCAATGTATTTACATCCTTCAGGAGATATGGCCTCCAAAACTGAACACAGTAATCTAGATGAGGCCGTACCAATGACCAATACAGTGACATTATTACTTCTTTATTTTCACTTCTGATTCCTCTTTCTATGCAACCAAGCATCAGACTTGCCTTGCTCTGTTACATTGCTTACCTTTAAGTCTTTAAGTCACCTGAAATAGTGACTCCTAGATCGCTTTCCTCCTCAGTCGTTTGCATTAATACTATATTTAGCCTTTGGGTTTTTGAGACTCAAGTGCATGATTTTGCATTTTATTGTCATTAAACTGTAGTTGCCATTCTCTTGACCATTCCTCTAGTCGTTCTAGATCATCAATCATTTGTTTTACCCATCCTGGTGTGTTTGCCCCGTTGCATATATTTGTGTCATCTGCAAAAAGGCATTAATTTCCTTTAATACCGTTTGCAATGCATCAATAAAGATATTAAAAAGCACTGGCCCAAGTACAGATCTTTGGGGTACTCCACTTAACGGGAAGTGTATGAATGGAGTGCAAAACCAGCACCAGCCAATGGAAGGAGTTTGGTGGATTGTCGATGTTTCTTGCAGAGAACAGATTAGGCACATGAATGCACTTGCTCAAGCACCTACATGCAAAAATTAAATTTTATTTGCGGGGCAAGATTATTTAAAGAGAGAGGGTGCATTTACAGTGGCATACCATATTTTGCTGGAGGGTGCATAGCCTTTTATTCCCCACATAAGGGCTTAAAACTTGTGGCAGAGACTGATTTTCATCTCTATATTTTTAATGAGATGCATTTTATATCTTCCAGTTTCCATTGTGAAATAGAGTACATTTGTAGGTATTCTTCCAACTATGCAAAAAAGTCTTCAAACATAGCAAAGTGACAAGTTCTGATGTACAGTTCTGGTGTCCAACCACTTTCACAATTCATTAATGACATAAATGAGGCAAGCAGTGTTTAAGGAGAAAAACTTAAAAGTTGACATTAATAGAGGAGGTAATTCTAAAGTAGATGTAGGTGTAAACTTGATGTGATATTTTTACTGTTTTGTCTTCAGACCTCATTGATTTTCCAGGGATGTTTTCAAAGATTGTGAAGACTATGAAGTACGTGTGCACCTTCAAATATGCTAGGCTTGACAAATAGGCACACCTGCATGCATAAAGTAGAGATGCTCAGGCTTGATTCCTCAAGAACCGAACACACCCGAACTTAGTATATCTGAGTACTGAGCCGGGCCGTACTTCCGCGCTTTTTCAAAATCAAAAACGAGGCAAAACATCATTGTTACGTCGTCGGATCTCGGATCTCGCGAGTTTTGAAATCTATAAATATCATCCTCAACGGCGATCTAGCGCCAGTGTGTAGAGCATTTGGGCAGCAACATAGATAGAATTGAAAGAGGAGGGGGTAGCAGTGTTCAACAAAGTCTACAGTGACATTCAGGAGAGCTCCATTGCGCCATTGGTAATTCTCATTGCTGAAAAATACAAATACTAGTGCTGGCAGGTGCAATTCTGCAGTCACATTCTACTGTGTTATATTGGTAACACACAAAGAGGAGAGCTCCATTGCTAATTCTCATTGCAGAAAAATACAAATACTAGTGCTGGCAGGTTTGGTGTAATTCTTCAGTCACATTCTATTGTGTTATATAGGTAACACACAAAGAAGAGAGCTCCATTGCTAATTGTCATTGCTGAAAAATACAAATACTAGGCCTTGCAGGCTTTCCTTCTGACTTTACAGTCAAATTGTATGGTGTTATACAGGTTACACACAAAGAGAAGAGCGCCATTGCTCCTTTGCTAATTGTCATTGCTGAAATACAAATACTAGGCCTTGCAGGCTTTTATTCTGACTTTGCAGTCAAATTTTATGGGGTTATATAGGTTACACACAAAGAGAAGAGCTCCATTGCTTCATTGCTAATTGTCATTGCTGAAATACAAATAATAGGCCTTGCAGGCTTTTGTTCTGACTTTGCATTCAAATTGTATGGTGTTATATAGGCTACACACAAAGAGAAGAGCTCCATTGCTCCATTGCTAATTGTCATTGCTGAAATACAAATACTAGGCCTTGCAGGCTTTTATTCTGACTTTGCAGTCAAATTTTATGGGGTTATATAGGATACACACAAAGAGAAGAGCTCCATTGCTTCATTGCTAATTGTCATTGCTGAAATACAAATAATAGTGTTTTTAAGTCAGGGAAACAAAAATGTAAACAACACCTTTTACCTTGGTCAAGAAAAAAAGAGCTGTAAACCAGGCAAAATTATCTGCAGAAAAATGTAAAATTGCCAACATGCCATTCTACACATGCAGTGGCAAAGAAAGAATGAGGTCTTCGCCTTTCTCTATGAGTGCGAGTTCTGCAACTGTTATTGAGGCATCTTCTTGTAAGGTCAGTCGTGACCAAGCAAGACCTTGTCATTCTGAATCCAAAAGTGGTGCCCAAATACTTTTACTAGTAAAAGCTGAGCTGGTAGAAAACAGTAAGGTGCCTTAAGGCCATTCTTACCTTGTTTTGTGGGGGCCCAAATAAACCAAGCACTTCAGCCACAAGGAGTGGCACTTTTGTGGCTGAAGTACTTGGTTTGTTAAAGTGTGCATGTCCTTTTTAAGATCCAACATAAGGGTGGGTGGGAGGGCCCAAGGACAATTCCATCTTGCACAACTTTTCTTTTCTGCCACTGCTGTGTACCAATGTGTCCAAGATGTGCTAGGGACTGCCGTGTGTTTGAGTCATTGCTCTGTCGCTAAGCATCCAGGTAGGTCAGTATTTGTCCGAAAGTGTATGAAAATAATATTGTGACCTGTGAGGTGGTCAAAATTGACTTGCAAATGACTTGAAATTAGTGCTAATGAGGTTAATAATAATGTAGGATCAAAAAGAGATTATGTGATTTTAGCATATTTTACAGATCCAAAACCAAAACCAAAACACCCAAGGGTGGTTTTGCCAAAGCCAAAACCAAAATCAAAACACAAAGCTAATCCAGATCCAAAACCAAAACCACTTCACCGGGGTCAGTGAGCATCTCTAACATAAAGAAGCATTTCAGGTACATAGTTTTTGCTCCTCGCAAATGATCTTCAATATCATCTGAAGAAAAAACAAATACTATAGGCACTCACACCTCAGTCAAACATAGATATCAATAAACAGTAAATCAGTAACAGTAAATCGGTTAAAGAAATAAATTGTATAAAAAAAGACAATTAAATATTTAATTGAATAATCGAACAAGCCCATAACAAAAAGCAAACTAACATAATTCTGAGTGGATTGAGTACAAAGCACATTTTCTCCGAAGCAGTGCACTCACAGTTTAAGCAGTAAACAGGAGTGTAAAGCAATTTAAAATATAACCTAAGTTTTAACTTATTTTTTATACACCTGCTCTCTACTCTCAAAGTGGTGAGGGCACTTGATTGAAGAAGATAGACTATATGTTGTAGAAAGCCACCCTAAATACTTGGTTCATAATAATAATAATGTGTTAGGCTTCATCCTTTAATGGAAGCGCAGATAAAAAATGTCGCTCAACTGTCAAGCTTCCATATTTATAACTATTTAATATAGATTTTCCCAAAGCTACTCAAAATCCAAATTTGTGGATAGAGAAGTGTGTGCCATATAGGACTCAGTGGGCCTGAGTCATTACGGAAAGTAAGGCAAAAAAATGAGTAAATGTTCTCTGGGACAAACCATGTTACAATCCAAGGGGTGCAAATTAGTTTATCATCAATATCATCATCATTTATTTATATAGCGCCAACATATTCCGTAGCGCTTTACAGTTGAGGACAAAAACAGTAAGAAACAAACTGGGTAAAACAAAGAGGTGAGAAGTTTATTATTTTGCACATAAGTAGAATCATGGCTGTTTTTTCATCTAGCACACAAATATTTGGTAGTTAATAGATAATTTAAAGTTGATCTAGGGCATGCCCTATCCCAGCTATAAATCTGTCCCCACATTTTAAATTTACCTTCCCTCCAATGCAACATGGTTTTGCCAAGGTACAAAGTTACTCCTGTTTTTGCTTTGATCTCCTTAATGACTCAGGCCCCTAGTGATTATGGGGCACATGCAGCATTGGACACAATTTACACCAAAAATGTTGGCATAAATTATATTCATGAAAACTACACAATTTGTGTAGTATGCAGAGTTGCAGGTATTTTAAGATATCTGCAAATTGCTAAAAGATATGATACCCTTAAAGCATATCTTTCAGTACCGGTATCTGAAAATAAATAAATAATATAACAAAAATGTGACAACCCTACCTCAAAAAAGCACCAAACAAGAACTAGTACTGCCAGCCTAAAATGGTTTTAGCAAAATCGGAGGGACAGAAAGCTTTGAGTCTTCCCAACATGCCAGTAACAGCATTAGGCTATGCTAGCTATGCTATGACACTATAACAGGAAAACCCTTAGTATGGGGTCCCCCTGCCATAGTACTAACCAAGCCAGTCAACATAAGGCTGAATTCCCTAGGGAGATCACGCTTGCAAGAAAAAACAGCCCCATATTATAGCACTTGGGCTATTCCCATACCCCTGAGCTTATCGGTTGATAAGTAAAATTAAATTTAAGTACATCATTTTTCCATGGTGCACTCCCTATCCCAGTATGCCCTGGCCTCCTTAAAGTGTATAGGTATGCTAGTGCTTGTACTACTACTAGTACCAGCTTACCCATGGCTTCAAGGGCATACTGACACTTATAGTACAGGTCCACTGGGACCTGTAGTGTACCTAGACATTTTTTTAAAAAACATACACCAACACAGTAGAAACAATATATTTATTCTAAATAAATACACATTCATCCATATTTTAACCAATTTATTTCCTCACCCTGTTCTATGCTGGCACCCTTGCATTCACTGGATTTTCTACAGTCATTCCAACAGGTACAGAAAATACCAAACGCATGTGACACAGCTCAACATGCTCAGTTAACAGACCTGAAGCAAATGACTCATAACCAGCATTACATCGTATAGTAAGGAGAGCTGGGAAAGTCTCAGCCTCTGATGTCTGGAACAATTATTGAGTTGGAGATGGCTGGACAGAGAGTGTTTCTAATGATCTCTTTATTTCAGTTCTGAATGATGGCGTTTGCCTGAATAAACCATGCAGTTTTGTATTCTGATATAAATTGTATTTTTCAATATTGCAAAGCAGTATATAATCTGTTACTGTAAATCTGATATTTGAGTTTGCTTGTTTTTTTTTTCTATTGCTTGTTTTCATTTTCTGTTGTTATTTGCCTTCTAATTTAGTGGATTATTAATTATATTTGATCATTCCACAACATCTTCACTTTTGAAGGTATACATCTGGTTCAATATTTTAGCATAAAATACTACACTGAAATACATACCGAGCACACAACTACAAGTAAAATTACAGTTCTCTTGAGCTTCACATGTAACAAAAAATCTTCAAGTAAAAAAGATGGAAGCAATGCACTGAAATTGTATGTTATCATTTTAACACATTTTACACATTAATAATGAATCCTATTTGAAATGTAAACACCATTCTAATACAGTTCACTCAGATCCATTCCCTGCTGCTTAGTTATTAACATGGGTTTTTAGATCAACATCTGTGAATTTGTCTGGTAATACAGTTTCTGTTTTAAATAAACCTGCATTGACCTAATTTGGAAGAATGTACACTTGCTTGATTATGTTTTTTACACTTTCACTAATTGTCTGTATAAATAAGTTTATTAGCAACACGATAAAAGACAAGACATTAAAAAGTGCATAGTACCTTGCACATATTGACAAAAAATTCTAGGATGGCACCTCTCCCTGATGACCACTGACCATCAAAACATAATCTATGTGATGCAGCATAGAGGCTGTCAGGTTCATTTGTAGCAGATTGTACATAAAGCTGGTGGAAAGAAATCTGGGGGGTGAGGGAACGTCTCTTTAGGTATCATCATTAATTCGGAAAATACCTGTACCCCCTTCATACCCAAAACATTTACATTATTAAAGCTTTTCATGACTAATATTCACGGGCACTGGATACTAATGAGTTGGAATAGTTGGAAAGAATTGGTAGTTTCTAGATATAAATGAACAATAAATCTGTTCTATCTGTACAGCTACAAAATTATATATAAAATCATGAGCAGATCATAAGAACAATCAATAACAAATAATATGCAAATTTGTTATCGGAATTTACAGTGTATGCTTTGTCTTGTAATTATGCACAACTTAATAATACAAAACATAATTAATGCAAAATATTAATATATAGTAGTGAGCCTTTAACCTGTATTTTGCTGTATTTTTGCTTTCTTGATGAAATGTCAAAAGCTGTGACTAAATCCTATGCTTGAGTGCACCAACATGTACCACTGGCAACTGAACGTGTTCTATTAACATAGTATTTTAACAGAGATAAGCTCAAGGAACTGGAAGCAAGTTTTGCAGCAGGTTCATTATTAGAACCCTACATGACAGTTTGCTGGAATTCATGACATTTTCTTTACCTTTCTTTTTTCCTTTGTTAAGATTACATGTGACACTTCTGTCAACCTACATTTATTATTCTCCCTCTCAAAAGCATGCACTCGAAGTGTTTGGCTCAAAGTTTCTGACACTTTGGTTACTAAATACATTAGAAATGTACTGAATAAATGTCAGCAAAAAAACTTAACCATGGAGGAAAAAATGAGTCAATTACTTGTTGCTTATAAAATATTCAGAGTATTATTTGTTTGGAAAGATCTTTGTCCATATGGGTAAAGTCAGTCACTGTACACTATTGGGAATAAAACCTGTTTTGTTTCTGAGTAAGGTATAAACATGTCTTGTTTAGATGCGGTATTACTAAATTTTCACTTGCAAAAAAAAAAAAAAAATGGTCAGTAGCCCTAAAAGTTCTAATTTCCATTTATTTGTTTGTTTGGCTCTTTCATACTCATGCAAAACATGAATCTACCATAGTTCATGTTGTAAATTTGATGTACATTTTCAGGTTATTATAGGAGAGCTGGGGCTGGCGTTGGTTGAGTTTATGGTTCTGTTTAAATTAGAAATGAGCGGTTTGGATTCAGAGAAATCCGACAGATCAGAGATTTCTGGATCCGAGTATGAGAAAAACACTACTCGATTCTTCGTGACAAAATCGGATCTGAAAAGGAGGCAAATGACATTTCTGGGGAAAAAAAAATTGAGTTTTGGACCAATATCTTCTATATGCATATAGCTCTCTCCTGTTCTTATCTGCATTTTAGAATAGACAGCATGCAGAGAGGAAGTTGGCTTGCAGTCTGTGATCTTATACTAGCATGTAAAGAGTGACTAGAGAGTTAGATAGGGTGCAATAGGGAATTTTGCATAGAAAACAATAGCTGTGGGTATTTTTAATGCAGTTTATTTCTGTAGTGATCAGTCAGCTAGAATAGTTTGCTGATCAATTGGATGTCAGTCTGTCAAAGCATCTAGATAGAGTACTGGCTACTGTGTATGTGCAGGGCCCGATTAAGGGTTCCAGCCGCCCTAGGCTATTACCGCCGGAGCGCCCCCCCCCCTCCCAATATAAGCGTATAGGAATACGCCTGAATATGTATATTCAGGAAAATTCTTCAGCATTCAAATTTAGACAGAGTGCACATTCTCTCTTACCTGTTCTTGCTCTTCTCTGTTCCCTTTTCTTGCAGCTTTGTTGTCTTCTAGCTGGCTTCTGGAAAGTTAGGGTCCTGTTTTGAAAATATGCAGCAATTGTATTATAATGCTAAATGTTAATGACTCCTGAATGATTAGGCTCCAAAACACAACAGTCCATTATGGCCAGATAAAACTACCCCATAGCACAGGGATATGTAGGCAATAAAATATATGAAAATTGTTGTCAAAGACTAATATTTAGCAGTCTAATGACCCTAAAACCACAGAGACCATCCTCATACCGGCCACACAATACAAAGATTATGTCCCCCCAAAGCTGCTCTATTTTTTTAAATAGTCCCCTCAACCATTTCATCAGCACCGTTCAGCCTCTTCACCTGCCCCCTTTAGCATTGTAATCTGCCCCCATTAGCATTGTCACCTGCCCCTTTAGCATTGTTATCTGCCCCCTTTAGCCTCTTTACCTGCCCCCTTTAGCCTCTTCACCTGCCCCCTTTAGCCTCTTTAGCCATTAGCATTGTTATCTGCCCCTATTATCATTGTTACCTGCCCCATTAGCTTCTTCACATGCCCCTTTAGAATTATCTGCCCCCATTAGCATTGTTACCTGCCCCATTAGCCTCTTCTCTTGCCCCCATTAGCATTGTTATCTGCCCCATTAGCATTGTTACTTGCCTCCTTTAGCCTCTTCACCTCCCCCCTTTAGCCTCTTTAGCCATTAGCATTGTTATCTGCCCCTATTATCATTGTTACTTGCCCCATTAGCTTCTTCTCCTGCCCCCATTAGCCTCTTCACCTGCCCCCATTAGCATTGGTATCTGCCCCATTAGCATTGTTACTTTCCCCCTTTAGCCTCTTCAACGCCCCTCTTTAGCCATTAGCATTGTTATCTGCCCCTATTATCATTGTTACTTGCCCCATTAGCTTCTTCACCTGCCCCTTTAGAATTATCTGCCCCGATTAGCATTGTTATCTGCCCCATTAGACTCTTCACCTGCCCCTTTAGCAGTATCTGCCACCATTAGCCTCTTTACTTTCCCCTCCGCCCCAGACATTAGGACTTACCTGTTGTTCCTGGGCAGCAGTCTTCTCTCCAGCGCTATACATTACAGGCAGTCTGGCAGCGATCACTGCTAGCTGCCTGTCAGTGTGGCCGCAGGCGCTTCTTACTGTGGTCACGTGAGGTGTGGAAGTCCTGATCTCACGTGACCACAGTTAGAAGCTCCCGCGGCCACACTGACAGGCAGCTAGCAGCGATCGCTGCCAGACTGCCTGTCATGTAGTAGTGACAGTCGGGCCGCCCCCTTTAGACAAGGGGTGGTCCCAATGATGCAGCCCCAACGCTGCCTCACCCAAAAAAATAAATGGCAGGCAAAAAAAATTAATCTCGGGGACGCTGCGCCCCCCAGACTCCAGCGCCCCAGGCTGCAGCCTGATCAGCCTATTGGTTGATCAGGCCCTGTGTATGTGTATAGTATAGTATAATATATATATTGATCTAGTATTTCTATTTAGTAAGATATTATTTTGAACTAGTATTTCTTTCTAATTCTATTTAGTTTGAAAAACAGGGTGCTGTTGCTGTCTGAGCAGCACACCCCAAAAAACAATTAATTTATTTAATTTCAAATCCAGTTTTTCAAGTGAAAAAGTCTTGTCTCTTTATAGTCAAAGTAATTTTCAATTTGGTTAGGAGAAGTCTCAGTGATCTCTTTATTAAGCGTGCAAAAAACGTATGTTGAGTATGAGCAGCAGTGTAGCAGGATCCCCCAAAAATAATCTCATTCTTTCTTGTAAAATCTAAAGTGTTTTTGCTTTTGTTCTCAAAGCAATTTTTGTCAGGAGCAGGCAGTGACATTTTTATTAAATGGACAAAAAACAGGGTGTCATGCTTGAGCGTCAGTATCAGTAACCCCGCCAAAAAACAATACATTTATTTCTTGTAAAATCTAAAGTTTCATCACTTTTGTACTCAAAGAAAATTTTGTCAGTGGCATCTTTTTTAAGTGGGCAAAAAACAAGGTGTTGTGTTTGAGTGTGAGCAGCAGTACACCCCAAAAACAGGGTGTTCTTTTCTTTGACTCCAAGCAGCACAACCCCCACATAAATATGAAATTTGTTTGTTAAGAAGTAAGTACAAGTATATTCTGGAGCAGTGTTATAATTGTACGATAACCTATCTCATTTAGCATTACTCTAGTGTGATGGCAGGCAGCTACAAGTAGCTCTATCTTGTTCAAGAAGCATTACTTCTCTTGGTAACCATGGATAACTCTACAGATCAGGAGCATCCCAGTACTGGCAGTAGTGGTACTTTTACCGTAACGACCTCTACTAGTTAAAAAGGTTGTGTGGGAAGAAAGTGGAAGAAAGCGTCTTAAAAATCCAACACTAATTGTCAAATTCAATCTCAAAGAAAACATCAGCTCCTGCTGTAAGAAGAGCATTAAGAGTGAAGTTTCTGATGAATGTGGTAATTTGTACAAAAAAGTGAAAATAGCTAACATTCCATACTCCATCTGCAGTGGCAAGGAAAGGCTCAGACTATACCCACTTTTGCTAGTAGGGGGCTTTCTTCTGTTGGCACTGTTATACATACTAGACTGCCCATTGCAAAACAGAGTGCCCAACACGGTCATGCATCTTCCTTAACTTCCCATGCACCATCTTCTCGCTCAGGGGGTAGGTCTTTCACTGTCACCTCCAAAACAGGCAAATCAGTGCCTGAAAATAGCACTGAGGCTGAAGAAAAACTTGGGCACTCACAAAATCCTAAGGAGAGTCTAAAGAATGTATCCATGAGTGCCCTATGTAAGTCTGACGTTTCAGATTCTGACACTGTCAATATATAGAGCAGTCTTTTTCCAAAATTCCTCAACCATTTGGAAATGTGATGACGAGTAGTAGTACTAGTAATATTAATGATGCTGTTTTACATATAGAAATTGAAAAGGCTGCTTTAGATGTTGCAAAGGTGAAAGAGGATGAGGGGGATAATTGTCGATCTGTAAATGAATGAGTTGCACTTGAATGAGATAATGAGAAGATGATGATGATTGTGTTGAACTTAGACAGACATCAATGTTACAATCACCTCATGCCCATGATGAGAACATTAAGATGAAAAAAATACCTGTTCTGTTTGAAAATATTTTTTCCCAACCCAGACAATATTTGTCAAGGCATCTGTATCCTTTGCCAGGCCAAAATAAGTAGAAGTAAGGACGTCGATTATCTAGACATCACTGCCCTTTTACATCATTTGCAGCTAGTTAATTCAAGTCATGTTTCCAAACATGCATAGTATCAAGCAGCCCAGCATCAGGTAGCAGCCAAATGGATAGACAGTTGCAATCCTCACCAGCATCAACACCTTCATCATTAACCTCCCATTTATTAGTACGTAGTCCTTAATCTAATTTTCCAATTCAAATTGACTTCTCTAATGAAATCCATGATTCCAAAGAGACATCTTTGCACTCTACAGCTGCTGTTGATGGGGGTGATACAGCTATACAGAAAAAGAGCAAGAAGAGTAAGTATAGTTTTCCACAATTGTCTGTGAAACAAGCATTTGCAAGAAGAAACAAGTATGACAGTCAGCATTTTATTGCACAGCAGATCACTAAAGCCATGACAGCTATTGGATGTGTGTCCAATTTCCATCATCAATGCTTCAGGTTTTTGACGATTAGTTGAGGTTACTCTACAAAATTTCATCTCGATTCCATTTCTCCCTAACATCAATCCATCAGCTGTACCGGTAGGCTAAGCAAAAAGTGATTTAGTTAATAGAAAATGCCATTGTTCCGACTGTCCACTTAACTATGGATTCGTGAACAAGCAGTACTGGTCAAACCACAAACTATATGACTGTGACAGCCCACTGGGTAGGTGTATTGCTATCAGCAGCAGCAGAGCAGGTAGCTTCACCATCCTCCTCATCCTTTCAGCATAGTAGCGCTAGCAATCAATGCCAGGTTATTCACATGCAAGCTACACTCTGTATCACTGGTTTCATAAAGAAATATACCAGTATCAATCTGTTGCAAAAACTCAAGAATGTCATAGCAAAAGTGGTTCACCCCACTAAGACTCTCCTAAGGACTTCTCATTGCCGATAATGGAGTAAGATTTTATGTGCTTTACGACTGGGTGAATTTCAACACATACCATGCTTTGCATACACAATAATCTTGGTGGTGCAGAATTTCTTTAAAAATGAGAGGTCATTGCAGAAGATGCTGTTCATGGCCTGCAAAATTTCTGGGCATTTTCAACATTCAGCGACTGCATGCAGAACATTGCAGTGGTTGCACAATAAATGTCATCTGCCATGCACCACCTACTGGATCAAGAGGTAGTAACAAGTTGGAATTACACAATTTATATGCTTCAGCGACTAGAGGGACAGCAACAAGCCATCAAGACCTACACATCAAACCATGAGATAGGGAAAGGGTGGACATGTTACCTTACTCAAGAACATGTGAAAATCCTTGCTATTTTATGGAAGCTACTGAAACCATTTGAAATTGTAACAATGAAGTGAGTTCAAACACTGTATAGGCAAACCAAGGGGGGGGATTGCCTAACGCCTGGAACCCCCCGCCCTCTCAGCCTGGGGCACTGTACGCTTGAGGTGGCTGGACCCTGTCTCGGGACCAGCCACTTTGCAGCTTGCGTGCAGATCGTTTCTGTCTGCACTGTTCACAGCCATCTCTCCCCAACAAGTATTGAAAGTAGGGATGTGTTTTGGATTCGGATTTTCGCGATGTTTTGGGTTCGGATTTGTTTCGCAAAACACCTGCCGAAAGGTTTTGGTTCGGATTTAAGGTTTTGGATTCGGATTTTTTTTGAAAAAAGCATAAAAAGTTCAAAAATCAAGTTTTTGGGCTTATTTTCACTCCTACGCTATATTATTAACCTCAATAACATTCATTAACAAGCATTCATTTTTTTAAATTTTTTAAACACTTGGGAATATTGGGGAAATAACTATGCCCTTAGAAGCACAGAGCACGGGACACAGGACCACTGGACTGAACAGGACACAACACACAGGACCCAGCAGCACCACTGAACTCAAAATTGACAGAGCACAGCACACAGCACCACTGGACTGATACTGCAGAATGTGTGAACTTTTGTAATATTGCAGCAGTACCACTGGACTTTAACTGCTGAATGTGTGAACTTGGAAATATTGCAGTACCAGTGGGCTTATACTGCAGGATTGGTTTGGCAAATTTTGTTGTAATTAAAAAAAAATTTAATTATTTTTTTGTATTTTTTTTTATAACTTTTTTTAATTTTTTAAACACTTGGGAATAATGGGGAAGTAACTATTCCCTTAGATGCACAGACCACAGGACACAGCACGACTGGACTGAACAGGACACAGCACAGGACCCAGCAGCACCACTGAAATCAAAATTAACAGAGCACAGCACACAGCACCACTGGACTGATACTGCAGAACAGAACACAGCACAGCACAGCACAGAACTAAACAGCACAGCACGAGATCTACCAGAACAGAGGACCACCTAACACACCCTCCCTCTACCCTGATCAATGCCCGAGTGAAGATGGCGGCGACTAGCGGGGAATTTATAGGTTCCGAGTATCGCGAGATCCGACAACGGGATTATGACTTGGAGCCTCGCTTTCAAGTTTTCATTTGGCGCCAATACCCGGATCTGTCTCGGATCTGACTCGGATCGGCAACGTTCGAGTGGGCTCGGATTCAGGAAATCCGAGTGCGCTCATCTCTAATTGAAAGCAGCAAGAACAGGTAGGACAGAGCAGGACAGTCTGTCAACTGTTCTGACACACTCAATCAGGACTCTGTCCTGATTGAAGGGACAGTTGGGAGGTATGTCCCGCTTCACACGGCTCTGCTCAAAAAGGGAGAGCTGTGTGCCCAGTAGAGCACACAGCATTGCCCGTGTATATATGGGGATAGGATGAGTTGGAGAGCAGCCAATAACTGTCTAAAATTGTAGCCACACCCTGAAGTATGCTGACTACGCCCACTGGCGTTGTGGCATGGAAACCCCTCTCTAAAAATCCTGCGTTTGCCCCTGCACTGCCAGCCTGATTCAAGTCATACTCCTAATCAAACTACTGGAAAAGCAGATGGAGAAGTTGAAGGAGGGGATGAAACGTGGCGATTCTGCTAAGTATGTTGGCCTTTTTTGAGTGTGCACTCAAAAAGTATGTTTAGCGCAGCAGGGAACATTGTGAGCAATCGTCGGAAGAGACTATTTCCCAAAAAAGTAGAAAAACTGGTGTTTATCAAAATTAACTACAAATTGTATGAGGAATACTGTTCTTGTTGCCAATTACAAACATAATCTGTAGATTCCAGTGGGGATGAATTCATATTGTGTGATAATGATCATGACATCAGTGATGAGGATGCTGATGAGGGTGATGAAATTGTCAACAATATAGAGGAAGATGACCACTGTTTGCCAAACTCTCCAGTTTATCAAAAAAACAAGAAAAATGTTCTCTTTTGTAGATCACTGGAAAATAGACTGTAAATGACTGTAAATTAATTTTATTGCTATAAATATTAATATAGGAGCAAAAACAGATAAAAAAATCACATAATTTACCAATTTTTACAAATCAATAATATGAACCAAAACAAAAACACAGGTGTCTGCATACATCTCTAGTTTAAATAGGCTGGTTTGCGTATGCTGAAATCTAAAAATAATATGAAAAATATTTCTCCAATATGTGGTATATTCATCATCCAGGGTCCTTAGTGTATATATTGCTCTCATGCTTTATCTGTGACTAGCTCTCAGATGACACACAATATGCCCACAGTTGGTGGCCTCAGCCTGAATCATGTCTCTTGCAGAAATAATCTAGCTTTGTCTAGTGTGCAGAAAAATAACTTTATAATCTGCACAGCAGACTGCTTCCAGAGATTATTCTCTATAAGCACTTGCTATTTGATATAACTACGCCAACCTGGTATGTTAGCCGCTGTCCATGGAAAGTGTGGAATCTCCCATATTAAATTAGCAAAGGAAACAAAGTTGGACTGCGTATAAAACAATCATAATAAACTAAAAATGTAAAAATCTTAGTCACATACCTTTCTAATTACAAAAGCAATATCCTTTATTAAAAAGTATGAACATAATAAAAACAAATACTATTCACTGCAGATAAGCATATTAATTGTTGCACGGTCTGTAGAAAAAACAAATAAACACATAGGATTGTAGCCATGTTGTAGCTATATGATTCAAATAAAGTATCCAATTTATTAAAAATAGTTCTTCAATATTTTTTGGGTTGTTTAATTTTTTTGGACTATTCCATTGCCTTGGATGTGATTTTGTTTGGACACCTACAGGACCTGTGGAATATTATATTTTTTTTAGGTTTCAAGCACTCTGGATTAAAAGGTTACAAGATTGGATCGCTTACATATGAAAACTTAAGATGTTAAGTATATGGGGATTTATTATTTTTAATAAATATATGAGGTTTTAAGTAGGTGACTAGTTTATTTTAGAGGATTTACTATTTTTATTAAATTAATGTGGTTGTAACCAGGTGTGAGGTTTATGTAAATTTTACTTTGTGGGACTACATGGCTCAGCGGGCCCTGGGTGTCAGGGCATTGTGCACTTGTGTTTCACTAATTGCCTGTATGCACCGGCTGCCATGGGTATGCAGGTGCTTATAGTTCTACAAGCACCTGCATGCCCAGACTGTTAATGGCAGCCTAAGTTGGCTGGGACTTGTAGTTCCACAAAATAAATTGGTGTTTACACCTACATTAATCTCTTTTATTACCCCACATTCACCGCCGAGAAGTGTGGGAAGAGCCCTAGTGCCTTCAGCACAGGGCTGGGTCTCCATAGAGGGGAATGCTGCACACTTTTGGTGGGACCCTACTCCCCAGGGAATTAAGCCCTGTGCTGAACAGTCTAGGGTTGGTTTGTCCCCCTGCTATAGTGCCACCAATTCCAGCTGGTTTACCAAGTGTTGGTTTCGTGAAATCGGGTGGGAACCCACACTTTTGTCTGCCCAGATTTCGCAGCACATTTTTTGACACTGTATAGAGCTGGCAGGACCGAGGGCTGTAATGCCACCTAACCCGCTGGCTCAACTTAGACAAGCCTCATAGCTGGAGGAAGAGATATGGCAGAAAGGAAGGTTACTTCCACGGCCATTGAGCTAGCTACGGCTGTGGCTGCATGCGCTTGGGTTTGGCCTGCCCCTACTTTACATTGACTAATGCAAAACGCCTCTTCCCAGCCCAGGACACTCCCCAATGTAGTGGGCTGTATTAACTGTCCCTTGAGCTCGCCAAGGAAATGGAACAGGGCTGCAGTCATGGCAATATCTGCCAGTACTGAGCATGCGCACAGTGATTTTGCATTTGATACACTCAAAATTAGCAAATTCATGGCTTGATGAATCAGGCTCACTGTCTCTAAGTTCATGTTCCAGGACATCCAACAGTGCCTGTGCGCTGGTCAGTGCAGAAGACAATGACATCATCTGTGTAGAGGTAACTCTTGGGGCTAGATTTACTAACAGGCGTGATGCATGGCACCTTGAAGCTGCCATGCATCGCGGCGGTTTTCCGGCAGGTTTGCATTGCAAGCAGTCGCATTTACTAATGGGCGCATTTCAGCTTCAATTTGAAGCCGCCGGCGATGTCACGGCGGGATGTAATGCTGAAAGCCGCCGGTGGCTTTGAATAGAACATGGCACTTTTGCTTTAAATGACGGCGCTTTCGTGTAAAGGCGGTTTTTTTGAAAATTACCCCTGTCTCCTGGCCTGTTACTATTGGCTATTTTCAAACTCAGGAGATTTGACATTACAAGCCCTATATAAACCACTGGCCTGACACTTTTTTCTCTGATAGGGTTTTGAGGAGTTTTGAGAGAGGAGTTAGTTGGTTTGTGCTTTGTGAGAGTTGGTGAGGGTTGGACTTTGGTGGATTGGTGGAGCGATATCTGATTGAAGTGTGAGTAGTCCTGTTGTATTTTTCTGTTTTGTACATTTATTTTCTCTTTTATTTTCTGTCTTGTATTTTTTTTGTATTTGACTTGTCCTTTGTCTGTGTTACTTGTGTGTGCCTGTGTGGAGAGTGTGTCTGTATTTAGTGTAGTTTGTCCTTTGTGTTTGTAAGTCTTTCTGTGTTTTCTGTGTTTGGCATTTATTTGTCATTATGTCCAGAGATAGGAGGGGAGAACAGGCTGAGGAGAGGGAGATGGAGGTTGAGGGGTCAGAGGAGGGAGAGGTTGAGGAGACAGGACAGGGCAGGAAGACCAAGACAGGGAGGAATGTGCGCTTCTCACATGATGAGAATTGTGTGTTGGTGCACAATATCATTCGCTGCTACGAGGTCATCCTAGGCAACCTGGCAGCCCGGACTCCTCTAAGGCGGCGTTACCAATTGTGAGGGCGTGTCTGTGATGCCATGAACGCGGTGGGCCCACTGAAGCGGACAGTGGCGCACTGCCGCAAGCGCTTCTCTGATATTAAGAGGAGGCTTAAAGAGAAGATGGCCCAGGAAAGGAGGTCTACAAGGCGCACGGGTGGTGGCCCCCCACTTCGTATGGAGTACACCACATACGAGGAGGAGCTGCGCCAGATAATGCCGGCTGAAATTGTAGAGGGCATAAATGTGCAGGACACAGATTCGCCCTCTTTTGGGCAAGTAGTTGGTGAGTGATTTGGTTTTTTTA
This sequence comes from Mixophyes fleayi, assembly GCF_038048845.1. Classification (NCBI taxonomy): domain Eukaryota; kingdom Metazoa; phylum Chordata; class Amphibia; order Anura; family Limnodynastidae; genus Mixophyes; species Mixophyes fleayi. The sequence continues at coordinate 148,617,614 of NC_134404.1, forward strand.
CCCTAACAGTTTTTAAACTGCTTTTCTCTTTTTTTAAATGCTTTTCTCTTTTTTAAACTGCTTTTCTCTTTTTTTAAATGCTTTTCTATTTTTTAAACTGTTTTTCCCTTTTTTTAAATGCTTTTCTCTTTTTTTAAATGCTTTTCTGTTTGGAAAAGTTTTTTTTTATTTGTTTTGCATTTTTTTTAGTTTTTCAAAGTGTATTTTTAACGCTATTAGTTTGTAAAGGATGTTTTTTTCTCATAAAAAACAATTTTTTTATTTGCAAACACATTTTTGAAATAAACAGTATATTTGTAAATTGCTTTTTGCTGCAAATACATTGTATGCTTTTTCTAATACATCCAGATTCGCCAGGACCGCAGGTAACTCCCAGTCCGAGGTCTACACCTCCACCTTCAGCGAGAGATTCAGGCTCTAAAGAGCAAGCAGGTGCGTGGTCTCTGTTTGGGGAAGAAATAATGGAGTGAGATGTTTTTCTGTGCAAATGTTGGTGTCCATGTTATATTTAGTGATTATTATATGCTTTCCAATGAGAACATAGGGCTAGATTTACTAAACTGAGGGTTTGGAAACCTTGAGATGTTGCCTATAGCAACCTATCAGATTCCTTTTTTTTTTTTTTTGGCCATTCTGCAAAATGTCAGCTAAAATCTGATTGTTTGCTATAGTCAACATCTCCAACTTTTCAAACATGCAGTTTAGTCTATGTTCCCCATCATGTACTATACAGAGGGAGAAGTAAAATAGTATTTGCTTACCCCAAAGCACGGCCTTGTAGCATTTTGCTACAAGCACCCTCAATGTTTGCATTTTAAATTATTTACATTTAGATCCCTTCACTGTAACGCATAGGCAAAATGAGATTTTACTCCTAAAACATATGTGGAGCATCCTTCAGCAGGTCGCAAGAGGACAACTAATCTGGAAGATAGACATTGTTAACCATTATTTAGTTGTTAAAGGTTTTTGTTTTTGGTACAGTGTCCAGAATTCAATTGACAAACATGTTAGTTCCTATATACTTACCTTGGTTATTTCACCACAGGAACCTCATCATCTCTGCAAGGCCAGCGCCAGTCTGTGCAGATGTCACCTTCTGACGACACACAGGAAGACACAGTCATCACTTTAGAGATGGTAGATGTCCCCGTGTCTATGCACTAGGAACAAGCAACTGCCCCTGCGGAACAGTCATCCGAGCAACAAGCTGCAGCTCCTCGGATGGATACAGGGCGAGAAATGGCCCAATCCATTGCAAATTTCCAGGCACAACAGTGCCAGTTTATGGACAGCCAAACGAGACACATGTCACAAATTGCGGCCCATTTGAGGCGGATACACCGCTCAAATAGTCAACTCCCTGCTGGAATCAACCGTCTGGCAACTGCCTTGGAACAAACTAATGTGCAGCTGGCACAAATGACTGGGGCTGTGGAGGCCTTACATTCCACAGTACGTGAGGGGAATGCCAATGTCACCCGGCTGGCAGGGCAACTACATTCTGAAATTGTAGCCCGTTTACCGGCACCTATGTCTTCAGCCACCACCAGTGCCGCTAGTACGCCTACCACATCTCTACAGAGTACTCCTCCAAGGAGAGGTGCTCGCAACAGGGGTGGGCGAGGGAGGGGAGAGAGTTATATATGCCTGCAAAAAGGCGTCGCTAGTACAATGTTTCTTATTGCTTAATGTTTTCTAAAGTTTCTATAACCATTATACGTTATTATTTATTGTGTTCTGCAATAAATGCAGTTAAATTTCTATGGTGTCAGTCTCTCTTTTCTGCACATTAAACAAGAGTATACTGATTTTTTTAAACCTATGCACTAATTTCACTTAAACATTGACCTCTGACTGTCACATTCCAGGGTTGCCAATCAGACATATTTACCACATGAGGAGTACACACTATCCTCTTTTTAAAGGTTCCAATTTACAAAACATTTTAAATACAAAACAAACATTACACTCACATAAAACACATTTTAGAGCAATAAATGTTTATCATACTATGTACTTACACGTAAAGTAGTTTGTAATGAGACGGTCTCTAATCTCCCTTCCGCCCTCTGTGCTCTGCACATCACCAGATGTGACACGTACCCCTTCTTCTTCACTGTCTACTGCAATAATCGGTGGGGTAAGTTGATGTAAAGCCAGGTTATGCAGCAGACAGCAAGCCAGGACAATCTCAGATACCTTTTCAGGTGCATACCCCACCAGATTTATCAAGGCACCTGAACCTGGTTTTCAAGAGTCCAAACGTACGTTCTATGACACCTCTAGTGGTTATGTGTGCATCATTGTATTGGTGCTGTGCAGGAGTCTGTGGATGCAGCAGAGGAGTCATGAGCCAGGAGCGACACCCATATCCTGAATCTCCTGCAATAAAAGTAAAATGTTAGCTACCATTTAATTTGAGCATGTTGTACAGCAGTTAGCATATGTGAGGCCATTTGAGCAATGATAAGGGATATATAAAACATGCAAAGTACATACCCAAAAGCCATCCCTCCGGCATTTCACCATTTTCAAATTTGGCATAAAGGGTAGACTGTCATGACATGACCCAGGATAGCCTGCAACAACACTCATTATACGCTGGTTAGCATCGCACACAACCTGCACATTCAGGGAGTGGTAATGATGGCGATTAACAAAAACCTCTGCCCTGTGGTGAGGTGGTCTCAGGGCAATATGAGTGCAATCTATTGCACCCATTACATTAGGGATACCTGCAACCCTATAGAAAGCTCCCTTGAGCTCATGCCACTGTGACTCCTGGCTGGGGAAGCTGATATATCTAGGGCACGCTCTTTTAAGGGCACCTAAGACCTGTCCAAAATGCCTTGAAAATGTCGGCTGCATTATGCCAATCACTCTGGAGGACACAGATTGAAAGGAACCTGTTGCCAAAAAGTGAACTGCACACAGTAGTTTGTGTAGTCCTGACACTGCATTAGAGCGGCTGGTTGTAGGCTCCAAATCATCCTTCACTTGCTCATACAGTGCCATGAGGTTAGTACGATTGAGGCGAAACATTTGTACTACCTCCACATCAGCCAAAGACTCCAGATTCAAACGCACTGAAAATGCACGTGGAGTGCGGGGTCTTTGCAGGCTCCGCGGAACAGATGCCAACTGCTGTTCATCCTCCTCCTCCTGGCACCTTTCTGCCTCCATCAGGTAAAAAGCTGCAAACATACACTGGCAAGAATGCACCACATTACCTGCAAAAGCCATTCTCCAACAAACCCACACCTGCCAAATAATGAGGGGCCCTTTTTGTAAGCATCATGATAAACTAGTGGGCAATAGACGGTGATTGTCTGTGATTGCTTCAGGCAGAAAAAACATTTTTCACATGTGGATTGCATTAGCATTAAAATAAGGGTTAACTATGTAATGCAACAATGCCCATCCTAATTTCTTTGAGGCAACAGTATTCTAGTGGATTTTTGGAAAGTAATAAACAACTAGAAAAGGAAGGGTGAAATGAGATTTTACTATGCAATCATACTGGGTGAAAAAATAATGCAAAAAAAAAAATAACAGTAGCCTGAAATTTCATGACAGTTTGCCCATTTTCTATACACAGTCCTAATGGGTCATTGGACATGAAATAGGCCTTTCTTTTATGGTCTGATTGGCAAAATGCCTGAAACAGCACACTGTTTGAACCATCACGCCGCTCACAAGCAGCGCTTTCATTTTGGTCTTTTGAATGGCGGTTTTCCCGCGGCTTTATAAACCCCCTAATAGTAAATCCGGCTGTTTGTATGTTGAACATTGTTGAAACCGTCATGGCGCTTTATACAGAGGCGGGTTTGAAAACATCATTTCTGGTCATTTGGACGGCGGGTTTAGCCTTAGTAAATCCGGCAATGGCTAAACCGCCGCCAAACCCGCCGAAAGTCCCTCTTATATCTGGATTCTGTCTGATGCACATCGCAAAAAGCTCTACACAACAGATTAAGAGGTGAAATAGGGCAGCCTTGTCTGACCCCAGATAGAACTGAGTAGGGGTCAGTCTTTTAGCTGTTCACCAACACAGAGCTGCAAACATCAATGTACATAAGGTTACCATACAAACAAAACATTTCCCCCAAACCAAATCTTTGCAGTGGTCTATGCATAAACTCATGAGAAACACATTCAAAGGCCTTCTCCTAAACAAGACTCACCTGGGCAGCATGTGCATGGTGATGGTTCTCTTTGATGTAATGGACCACGTCCATGAGCAGGTCAAGGTTATTTGCATTCCTGCGGCCAGGAGTGTCATAGGTCTAATCTGGGAGAACTATCTGCCCGATGACAGCCTTTAGCTTGTATCTTGGAAAGGATATTGCACTCCACATTCAGGAAAGAGATGGGTCACCAATTTTTAAGGTCATATCTCTCCTCCTTTTGCTTATACAGAATCGTGATCATTCCCTCTTACAGCGAAGTAGGCATTCTGCACTCCACCACCATCTCCTCATACAGCTCAAGCAGGTCCAGGCCAATGAGATCCCATAGCACTTCTTAGAGCTCTACAGGGAGACCATCAATGCCCGGGGTCCTACCCGGCCTAAAAGATCTAGTGGCAGACAGCAGTTCCTACAGTGCCAATATTGCCGTGGCTGATGCTTCTGCTTTCTTTGTGCTGAATTGGGCTACAGGGTAGAAACTGGTCCACCTTCCAATACTCATGTTTTGCTGCTGCAGCATAGGTTCTGGCCTTCTGAAAGCAGTGCTTGTAGGTGTGGTCAGTCTCCCCGCCTTGCTGTTCCTGCAGTTTCTTGGCTGAGCAGCATAATCGGCAGATGAAGATCTGCAGAGCCACCCAGGGAAGAGGTCTGTGGCAGATGCTGGAGAATGTCAGTAGCATTATCTTGTTTTCTCAGCCTGTCAATGATGGAGTACTTGCCTGACCAGAAGCCATCCAGGTTCTTGGAGGAGTCCTTGATCACAATGCAGAAGCGATTCAATATCCTTGCCAGGTGTATGAGGATTCCTCATGGAGACCATTACAATTCTCTTTGGATGGGACTATTTACCCACAGATTGAGCGAATGGGGATTCAGATATTGCGGTTTTCATTGCCCCTAGTATCTTTTGCAGATTGCTATAGAGACAAAGGTAAGGTAGAAGATATCTTTTATGTAGCTTTGAATGCTGAGGTTTCAGCCTTTGGAAAGCTCTGTTCCAAGGACCATTTTATTCCCAAAGGTCTCTGTCACCATATCTAGGAACTTACCTTCCACTTCACTCAGCTTCTGGATGATTTTTTTTTTCAGAGTCCCAATGTGGGAGTTCTCTAGGGGGAATCCTGGCTGTGCTTCCCTTGTCCTGAAGATGGTAGGGCAGTGGGGGCAGAGGTTCCAGGTTCAGGGAGAGCCTTAAGTTCTGAATTCTTTCCTCCCTTCTGCTTAGGGGGCAGAGCTATGCATATTTCTTCCTGCTAGGAAGAGAAGAGCGAAGAGGAGGATCGTCCACTGGGTTGATACCACAGTTTTCTCCTGTTGGTCTAATTCTGCAGAACTTCTATGGATCGTCCTTGTGGATTTTTTTAAGCTTCCTTCGCAATCAGTGAAACAGGATGTCACATATTTTTACCAGTTTGAACCCTCATCACTGTTAGACTACAGGCCAGAGCCAGCCACAATCAGCATTAGAACCACTGGGAGTTGGTCCTAATAAAAATAAATGCTACACTTGATCTCAGCCAAAAGGCAGAGAAGTGCACTTTACTATTATTTCGCTTCATTTTGATTCCTGCTTCAACTACTTCAGAAAAACACACTGTGGTCCATAGCAGTTAACCCTCATTGCTGTTGTCATCTCAGTTTCTCATTGGGTGAACTCTTTGGTGGTAACATCTGCCAGCAAACATGGGAAACACATGTTATAGCACTGTTTCTAGTAGTGCGCATAATGCTAAAGAAAAACACCAAACACACAGCTAGTCTGAACTGGTGGGTAACAGCACCAATGTGCAGCACAAAAGAAAGCCTTCTTCACAACAGAACAAGAAGGATATTCGGGTAATATAAACGGCAAAAGACAGGAAAGTTTGCCAACAGATAACTGCATACCTCACAATATTTAGATCCACAAAGCTGAAACAAAATAAACACTGTCCCCATTTAGACCAAATTGAGATGTCCCAATAATATCGGGACTGTTGGGAGGTAAGTGATTGTTTTAAGGATTCTACAATGACTAGCTCATATGTCATGTCCAACAATACCACACCACTGGTATCTGCCCAAAAATGCCAGTCAAACATGGCTGCTTTAATATTGGTTGCTGCTAATGGTTACAGTAACCGCACACAGTCCCCACCAGCAGCAGCAGTTGTTATTCTACTATTTTATGTACTAACTGTTCTGCACATCTTTTAAATGGTTCATATGAAAGGCAGCACATTTAAATTCTGTTTCCTGTCATTGTAATCCATTTGTGTCATGATACCCTTAATGCATGTACATCGCTGTGTAACATGTTAACGTTTTATAAATAATGGATAATAATAACAATATTTATTGTAATTTTAAAAATATATATTTCAGATGTTTTTTTTTATGTTCTTGCATTATTGTTGACTATTTTACAACAGTAGTTTTCTTCTCTTTGCAATAATAGGAATTTTGTATGGTGCACGGATTTGGAGAAAATATAGCTATTTGAAACATTATAAATTGTTGTAGGATTTAATAATCACATTTCCAATGACAAAAAAATACAGCCAAAATAAAATATTTATGACGACATGTTGGAAGCAAGTTGGTCAAAATCAATTGTTATTGATAGCTGATTACACAACTGGGAGAGGTCAGTCGACAACTTTAATGACCTCTAAATGTCCATTCATAAACACCTCCAGAATGTCTAGGATTCAACAGAGCAGTTTACTGTCAGTATTGTGGTCATGATAATTTAATGGTCACAATTGGTTTGATCCTGCTGTTCCACCTGGATGACCTCAGTCAGTGGTTTGACGGCCAAACCGGAAGAGACCTGGTGATTCAGCACACAGTCTGAGCAGTCAGATCTCTTTGGCTTCACTGAGGCCTGCTAGTGCAGTTGGAATAAGACTACATTGATTACTTGCAGTGACTTACCAACATGTCCAATAATGATCTTAGAAACTTCTATTGTATCTGTTTTTAGCATCACATTAACAAAATCTGCACATGGGAACACTATAATCATGTACAGAGGCACCATAGAATCAAGGTAAACAAATCCTCAAACATTTAAGACTAAAATGGACAACTTTGCACCTGGGCACAATAATGAGAGCAAATTTGATTTTGGGATAAATATTTGAGGTGGAACTAATTTCTTAAATTTTGTGATATTTTCTTTATATAATGCTCAGAAGATAGAATAAATATATATATATATATATATATATATATATATATATATATATATATATATATATATATCAATACCAACAATCGGTGCGCACAAGTCCAATATTATGGATAATAATCTCAGCGTGCTTTTCCGTGAACAGTCTTTGTTACACTGTATTTCAAAACACCAGCAGGATGAAATCTGCGCGTCCTTCCCTTCTATCTCCCGATCTCCACGGGGGAATAACCAACACTCCTAAAACATCAAAAAAGAAGGGGCGCTTCCATGGTGTGTTATCCAAGTTAAAAGTTTTATTCCAAACAATAAAATTGCACGTACCAAATGGTAAAATAAATCAGGCATAGATAATATAACAGCTCGATTTTCACATACGAACGGCTCTCTCTGAAGCAGCTCGAAATCAGAGAGTCCTCACGATCACCTCTACGCGTTTCATCACTCAGGACTTCGTCAGGAGGCGTGGATTATCACATCACAGCTCACCTATTTCTAGGGAGTTGTCAATTATTTCGCAGGTGAATCAAATTCTACCAATTTCAGCTATCAGTACTTGCACAAATTCAACTTCTTAAAAACTCTTATATACATAGTTAATATAAACCAATACATGCACAATCTATAATTACAGGACCGTCAATATAAAACACAGAATTAAAAACATATTACATTCCAACCTTTTATAAAAACGGTGTCACTTCACATCCTTCATTAAGTCCCCAGGGTACGAAGGTGTTAAGCGTGTAGATCCAAAAGGTTTCCCTTTGAGATAATTTTAGCAATAAATCTCCTCCTCTAGCATTTATTTGCACATGTTCAATTGCTTTAAAACGTAAAGATTCAGGGTTAGCATTATGGCAGGTAGAAAAATGTCTCGGTACACTATGGTTATCAACCTTGTGCTGAATATTCCGTAGATGTTCTAAAATACGTATTTTAACTGCTCTTTTGGTTTTACCCACATATTTTTTCCCACAACCACATTCCAATAAATAAACCACATATGTGGTATTGCAATTCATAAAAGATTGAATAACTCTCTCTTTTCTGTTTAACGTATCGATAAATGACTTATGGTCACCATGTACATATTTGCAGGTTTTACAATGCCCGCAAGCAAAAAATCCTTTAGTAGGTTGTAACCAAGTATTTTTATTTTTACTCGATACTTCCTTCAAATGTGATGGGGCTAAAATACTTTTTAAAGTTTTTGGTTTTTTGAAAATAATGCGGGGTTTCGATGGTAGCACACTTGATAAACCAGAGTCTAATTTTAATACTGCCCAATGTTTTTCTAATGTGTTTATAATCTGTTTATTGGCCACATGGAAAGTAGTGACAAAGGCACAATCAAAAGTATTAGGTTGAACTTGTTTCTTATCTTTATATATCAATAATTGTGTCCTGTCATATCGTCTAACCTTATCCAAACTCTCTATTAGGAGATTTTCAGGATAACCCCGTTCTAAATTTTTTTTTATAAGAATAGAGGCCTGTTTTTCAAAAGTATCTGAATCTTGACAATTTCGTTTAATTCTAGTCAGCTGGGAGGTGGGTATATTGTCCTTCCATCGTCTCATATGACAACTTTTATAGTCTATATAATTATTACTATCAACTTTTTTTAAAAAAGTGTAAGTATCAATATGATGCTTTTCTTCAAATAAATTAGTGTCCAAAACCAGATCAAGAAATTCAATCCTATCTTTATCTATAACGGAAGTGAATTTCAAATCAAACGTATTCACATTAATTTCTTGAACAAAGTTGTGAAATTCCGATTCAGTGCCTTTCCAGATGATTATCATATCATCTATAAAACGTTTAAATAAAACAATCTTATCCATATAAGCTGTATTTGTATAAATCACTTCACTCTCCCAGTATCCCATATAGATGTTAGCGTAACTTTGTGCGAAGGAACTGCCCATCGCAGTCCCTCGCACCTGATGGAAAAACTGACTAAGGAAAGTGAAGAAATTATGTTCTAAGATATACTTAGTACATTCCAAAATAAATTCACACTGGGAAATATTCAAATTATCATCACTAGACAAACATGCTTTAACAGCTTGTATCCCCTTAAGATGTGGTATCGCCGTGTACAAAGACTGTACATCTATAGTACACCAGAAGTAATCGGTGTTCCATTGTAAATTTTGAATAATCTGCAGTATCTGAGTAGAATCTTTAATATACGATCTCAGACCCAATACATATTTTTTCAAATAAAAATCTACAAACTCAGACAGATGTGCAGTCAGGGAGTCTATCCCCGAGACTATAGGACGTCCCGGGGGATTCACCAATTGTTTGTGAATCTTTGGTAGATGATAAAATGTAGCAGTTCGTGGATGTTTATTCAGGATATAATCAAATTCACTCTGGTTAAGGCACTTATCATTCAACCCCTTTATTAACAGTTCCTCTAAATCGGACAGAAATATATTAGTAGGATCTATTGATAATTTTTTATAAAAATCCGTATCATTGACTAATCTCATCGATTCTTTTATATAATCTTGTCTATTTAGAATCACCAGCCCCCCTCCCTTATCTGCTGGCTTTATTATTATTTCATCATCTTTGATGAGTGCCTCCAAGGCTAATTTCTCATTTTTAGTCAAATTAGATTTTATCCCTAATTTTGTATTGGCTAATTTATATAGATCTCTTTTTACCAATTCACCAAACATGTCAATATATGTCCCCCTTGATTCTACTGGATAAAATTTAGAAGTTTTCTTTAAGCCAGTATTTGGTAATGAATCTTTTACTACTTCTGTAATCACATTAACCACTGGTTTATCTTCTTTCAAAAAATGCCTTTTTAAGGTTAACTTTCTGACATATTTATTGATATCAATGAACAAGTCAAAACCATTAGGAAAACAGGTCGGGGCAAAAGATAACCCTTTAGATAACAATTTTAATTCATCGCTTTTAAGATCTTTATCCGATAAATTAAAAATTCCTTGTTTTGGAATTTCAGAAGAAATTATCGTTTTTTGCTCTCTTTCCTCTGAGTCTTGTCTGTACCTTTTTTTGGGAGAGTACATAGTTCTCTCCGATATTGAACTTTTGAACTCTGTTCTCCTGTTCCGCTGTCCTAAAAAAGCATTTGAAGTAGTAGGTGGGGTATAAATGTCTAGTGGCGTGTGTTAGTCTGTCTGTCTGTGTGTGTGTGTGTGGAAAAAATAAAACCACGCTGCAGCGCCACCTGCTGGGCGGAGTTATACACTGACCTACTAAATTCTTAGTGTGTGTGGAAAAAAAAATTCAGAAAGGGCTGAAATTTGGTATACTAAGATGTTTTTAATTTGTTAATTTAATTTGTTAATTGTTAAAAGTGTTTATAAAGATTTAAAAATATATATATATATATTTCTTGAAGGAGAAGTGACAGTTGGGAGTGGTTGGTGGTTGCTGGGGGTGACAGTGGGGAGTGGTTGGTGGTTGTCGGGGGTGACAGAGTGAGAGGAGTGTGATACTCAGGACCGCTGAGAGAGATCCCTGTGTCTGGATAGACATCTGGATAGATGTGGCGATGAAAATGAAGGATGAGGTGATGGAGAAGAATGATGAGGTGGTGACATATGGAACCTTTTTAACACCTTAAGTAGCTTGATTTGACTAGAATGCATGAGTATCATGCAGGGGTTAACTTTATATATATATATATATATATATATATATATATATATATATATATATATATATATTGCTATTCCAACAATAGCAACTGTCCAGTTGTTTTAAATGACTCCCAACTCATATTGATTATGTTATAAGACATGTACATATGTCACTTTATTTATTTTCTGTAGTATACAGGATAACTGATTAGCAATATTCAAATTCTGGACATTATCACTAGTATGATGAACAACAATAATTATAACTTTTTTTTTTATCAAATATAACATAGAAAATCTGAAAATAAATTAAATGCAATCATTGTTAATATTTGTTAATATTTCAATGTAAAAAGTAGATACGCAATTATATTTCATGTACATATAAAATGTCACTTCTTCCCAACTCTTTTACAATACATTTCACTGGCTTGTTTGGATGTTTGCAATAAAAATATATTTTTTATAGTAAGATTTTATGTTGTCCCTTGTGTAGGCTTTTCTAAACAATCCAAGATAGATAATTTATCAACCAAGAAGTAAAAGCAATATAAAACCAACTGATGGATGGGGTAGCTTTCAGAAAAAAATATCTGTGGGCTAATGATGATAATAATAAAAGTAAAGAATACAGGAAAGAGACAAGATAATGAAATGTAAAAAAGAGGTACAGTATAGTAATGACAGCAAAAGAAGAAAATGACTCTGAAAGACAAAGTGGAATAGTACAACATTAGGATCAGGAATACATCATTAAGAGAGCCACATAAATTATTGTCTCAAACACTGAGGATGAACATCAATAGTTCTTGTTCCCTTAGGATGCTCTAAATATTCTCACTGTAAATTATTAGACAAAATACAAGCATTCCAGTTGATTAGATTTTGTTTAAAATTTGGACCTTATCATATAGAATAAGTAATGGTTCATCTACTGCATCCTACAAAATACAGTCATGGCCAAAAGTTCTGAGAATGACACAAATATAATTATTCACAAAGTCTGCTGCCTCAGTTTTTATGATGGCAATTTGCATATACAACAGAATATCATGATGAGTAAGATTGCACTTAAATCAACCATTTATCGGATCATCAAGAACTTCAAGGAGAGAGGCTCAATAGTTGTGATGAAGGCTTTAGGACACCCAAGAACATCCAGCAAGCGCCAGGACCATCTCCTAAAGTTGATTCAGCTGCAGGATTGGGGCACCACCAGTGCAGAGCTTGCCCAGGAATGGCAGCAGGCAGGTGTGAGTGCATCTGCACACACAGTGATGCGAAGACTTTTGGAGGATGGCCTGGTGTCAAGAAAGCCAGCAAAGAAGCCACTTCTCTCCAGGAAAAACATCAGGGACAGACTGATATTCTGCAAAAGGTACAGGGATTGGACTGCTGAGGACTGGTGTAAAGTAATTTTCTGTGATGAATCCCTTTCAGATTGTTTGGAGCATCTGGAAATACACTTGCCCGGAGAAGGAAAGGTGAGCGCTACCATCAGTCCTGTGTCATGCCAACAGTAAAGTATTCTGTGACCATTCATGTGTGGGGTTGCTTCTTAGCCAAGGGAGTGGGCTCACTCACAATTTTGCCTAAGAACACAGCCATGAATAAAGAATGGTACTAAAACATCCTCCAAAAGCAACTTCTCCCAACTATCCAAGAGCAGTTTGTTGACGGACACTGCCTTTTCCAGCATGATGGAGCACCTTGCCATAAGGCAAAAGTGATAACTAAGTGACTCAGGGATCAAATCCTCGAAAATATTGGGTCCATGGCCAGGAAACTACCCAGACCTTAATACCAGACCTTAATCTGCGTCTGGAGGATTGATTTGTGGTCAATCCTCCAGAGGTGGGTGGACAAAAAAAAAGCCCAAAAATTCTGTCAAACTCCAAGCATTGATTAGGCATGAATGGGCGGCCATTAGTCCGTATGTAGCCCAGAAAATGATTGACAGCATGCCAGGGTGAATTGCAGATGTCTTCAAGAAGAAGGGTCAACACTGCAAACATTTACTTTTTGCATAAATTTAATGTAATTGTCAATAAAAGCCTTTGACGCTTAGGACATGTGTGTAATTTTACTTCAGTATACCATAGCAACATTTGGTAAAAAGGTCTGAAAACACTGAAGCAGCAAACTTTGTGAAAACCAATACTTGTGTCATTCTCAAAACTTTTGGCCATGACTGTAGAAGGAATTTTCAGCCAACCAAATTGTTCTTATTCATTCCATATCAGACATATTACGAACAAATAAATAACATACACCCTATTACTACAATTTATTTAGTATCATGCTATTTGGACTTAAGTGTCTCACAATTTATGAATAGTTAAATGTATGAAAAGACTTATCTGACTATTTGCATTTATTAATATCAGTAAAGCTGAAATACTGCTTTTCTCATACAATCTGAAATTAGCCGAAGGAAACTACAATATATTATCAAAACCATATTAAGATAAGTGAATTGATCATTAATATTTATACTTTTATCAAACTTTTGTATCGCCTGCATTTCCAGTGTTACGAGCTGTGGACTGCCGCAGATCGCTTCCCCTCGCGTCACTGCTGTCATGGCAACAGCCGGGATCTCACTTCCTGTATTCTCCTTCTGGCAATCACCAAGGCAACGGCTGGGATGCTCTACATTTATCGCTGTCACCTGGCCAGCTGGGCAGCCAGGTGCGTGCGTATAACAATGTAATTAATTAACAGTATGTTGGGGCTGATTTTGGCCACATGAAATGCATCTGTTTGATTAGTGCATGTCATTATTTAAAGCAGGGCCTAGCCTCCCTGTTGGTTATAGCGTCCTGTGTGCTGCACACTATGCTAACCTGCTATGTTCCTGTGCATACTTTGCTACTTGACCTGATTCTCCGTTATGGCCCTTGGCTTTGTTTCCGGACCCTGCTTGCACTCTGTTTGCCCTGACCTTTGGCTTTGTTATTGGTAATTCCTGCTCGCTGTCAGCCCTGCCCTTTTGGCTTGTCCCTGACTACTCTGCCTGCTACGAACCTGTGACTCTGCCTGACCTCCATCTTCAGTCTTGCCTGTCACCTGCTATTCCAGCTGCCCTACAGCCGCCATACGCTATAGCATAAGACCTGGGGGCATCCAAATACCTGCAAGCACATAAACCTATATGGGAAAGGCTAAAGGGGAAGACCTCTATATCATCTGTTCTAAAAGTTTATCTTGGTAGCTGCTAGCCCTAACATCTAGAATAATAACAAAAAATATTCATACACTAAAACAGATCAGAGAAGCATCTAAACAAGTAAAATAAGATGCATAATTTATTTTTTAAAGTAAGCATTTTTTTGGCAGTTTAGGTCAGATACATTCTGGTCTCAGATGTCATATAGGATAACAGAGATTAGTGTTTTTCTTTTCCCAAACCATAAACAGAAAATATGGTAGAGGGAGAAAAAGTTACAGAATGCTAGTGATTTTACACACAGGGGAAAAATAAAATGTTTGAATGTGTTGTGTGAAAAGGACGAAATGCAGAGCCAGGCAAAGTAAAAATAAATCATGGACAGCAACAAAAAAGATGATATTTCTAGCAGTAGAACAAGGGAAACTGTATAGTGTTACAAATTATTTTATACAGATGAATCTTGTTGCCTTACTATTTCCCCTATTGATTTGTACAAATGTGGAATCATCAAACTTTTCCCTTTTCATGAAGAAAATAATTCAGTTGCATATTTTATAGGTTATCATTGCAACAGTTCGTACTTTGCTGCTTCTTGTAAGTTCAAAGATCTTTCAGAAAAAATAGAAAACAAATACTGTGAAAGAGAGATTAAGAAATATTTGGCTATTCCTGTGAGGAGAGTCTGAAATCCCTGGATATATAAAGGCACACCATCTCTACAATGCCTGGAGGCTATGAAATGCTAAAAAAAAGTAGTGTATTTTTCAGTTATAGTGGGGGAATTATATTTTGCTGTGGGAGCACAGAAAGCAAATGAAGAAATTGTTGGTCAGAATAATGTGGGCACATAAAGGTGTAGATATAATCATAAGATTTGCAGAGGGAATATTTCAGGAGGTGGAGGGAAAGATGGTTTATATTGACTTTAGGAAACCTTTTAGGAGAATCAAGAAAAAGGTCAAACAGGCCAACAGGGGCAAAGGCAAAATAGGAAAAGGGAAAGTAAAAAGTCTTCAGCAGTAGGTAGAGACATCATAAATAGGCAAGAAAAGTCACACGATAAATTAAGATAAAAATTGTTTGTTTGGGCAACGAACATAAAAGAATCTACTTGCATTTACTACTTATTTGCATTAATGTCTAATTGTATTGGTTATTTTATTATATATAAATAATTACATATGCCTTTAACCAAGTAAATGCAGTCCAAAGATGTTTGTTATCAGCCTGTCCATGTGGTCATCTACAGACAGCCTCAATGGGGTCAGTGGTGCTAGAAATAAACTACTTTGTCTGTGTGCGGAAAAAATGGCCCCTTGGCTTGTATCTGTCAGCATATACAAGTGTGTGGTCAGTTTAAAATAATATTCTTTCCCCCAACTTATGACATTTTTTGTTACCTTTAGAACTCCTTAGAAGGGATATTTTTCTACCTATTATAGTCCTTAAAAATAATTTACAAACCAACAAATATTGGGAATAAATTTTAAAAAACCTTTACAACTAAGATTTGTGAATGAGAAATTAGATAGCAACATTTGGAAATCCAACTGTTTTGTTGATTTGTCCCTTAAAATAATAACATTTTCTACAGGAAGTTCCAGTCCAGCTCCACTCCCATAGATATTTTTTTTTGTCTTTCTTTGAGCAGTTTGTATGGGAGTTAGGATTGGTAAATGCCAGCATTGTCTGTAACTTTTGCATTTCGTTTGTTTTTGCACATTATAGATTATTATTGTTATATACCTGTTTATAAGTCAAGATTGATTATATTAAGTATCTTGATTATATTAAAAGAATTCTAACAAAATCTATAGTGGAATTTATTTCAGTAAAAAAGAGTGCTTAAAAATTGTTAGGAACCCCTCCAGCCGGCACAACACAACCCGGAGTCTACTCTGCCAATCAGGTGTTCACTGGAGCGACTGATGGTGGGGACAGGCTGGGCTGCAGACTGACAGAGGGTTGTGAAGTGTGTACCGGCTGGGGAGAACCCAGCCAAGCGAAGTGAGGTCCACGCAGAGGTCAAGGGCCGGCAGCAGGTAGCAAGTCCAGTTAACAGTCCGGGGTCAAGGGTCACAGGCAAACAGGAGAAACAGTAAACAGGCCAAAGTTCAGGGTCACAGGATACACAAGCGAAGTCCAAATCCAAGCCAAGGGTCATACACGAGAGGTCAGCAGAATACAATACACAGGAACAGAAACAGGAACAAGCAGGTCAGCAGACTGTGAGACAGAAGCTATAACCGGCAATGAGGTAGCAGACCTCATTGCCTTAAATACTGGCCCCAACCAATCAGAGCCTAGCTCTGCAAGAATACAGCCCATTGTATTAATTAGCCCACAGGCTATCTAGATGCGCACGCGCACGCGCCCAGCAGTTCCCCTTGCTGGGACGCGGCGCTCTCACACTCAGCGTCCCGACCGATGCCTAGGCAACGGCCTGGCCGAGCCCCCAGAAGTGATGTCCCGGTCATCATAGCGACGGCCGGGACGGAGGTAAGGGAGTCGCGGTGGCTGGGCACCGCCGTGGCTCGTAACAAAAATGCACTTTCACCATATGAAGTGTGTATAGTTTGTTTAAACAGCATCTAATTGGAAGTATAGGCCAACACCCATCCTTACCAGAACCACAGAGGAGGTGTAAAAATTAGGTCCCTTTGTGTGGGAAGGAAAGTTGGTGGCCAATCTCTAAACCAGGGATAGTCTGTCACAGGCAGGTATCCATTCCAATGGTCACCACAGGAGGCTGCATAATTTTTGCTTTTCTGCAGTCTATCTACTTTGCCAGGACAAACTTTTCTCAAGCAATTGTTATAATTTTTATTTTTTTTAAGATAGTAAGCATCTCCTTTTGGTACCATAGTTGATATAATATATTTCCTAATTTGTAGGAATATGTGTCTGTTTGTTGATATATTTCATTTAACATTTAAACAGTTTCTTTAACTTAATTAATTTTTGGATATTTTTAAACTTTAGCATGTAGCATGTGTTAGCATAGATTTGGATGGTGCAGGCATCCAAATCTATGGTTAAAAAATTAATAGCAAAAACAAAAAATCAGCGCTCTAGACCAATAAAATACATTTAAAAATGTAAACTCTTATACCAAAAATATAAATAAAACACAATTATTATAACTGTGAATCACTGCAAATAAATTACATTTATTATACAAAATAACAAAGTAACATAAAATTGTATAAATATTTAAAACAGTGTTTCTTCAAAATACAGAGAAAAAAGAGAAATAACAACCAGGCACTAGTGGAATAATCGGTGCCTTTTCAAAAATTGTTACTTGCAGCTCTACTAATAAACAGGTACTGAGCCTGTTAATATATAACAAATTACATAAAAAGATATTTAGAAGAGCGCTGGTAATAAAAAAAAAAAAAAAGATTAAAAATATAACTCACTATTGTTACACATAGAAAATCTGATAACCACATCTCAGCATAGCAGAAAGAAATTATCATGTACGTTTCAAAACAAAATGATGTCCTTAGGGAGCAACAATCAATTGATATAATAAGTTTCGATGATTACAATTTTCCCAAAAAGGTTCCCATAATGCACCACAAAGCAGTCTTTATTGAGACTATAGATGATATAGGTAGCTCACAAGTGTAGAGGGCTATGTAAAAAAGCCTCAGTGGATCCTTTTAAATAAATTGAAAGAAAACATAGTCTCTGTCTCAAAGAGGCCTTTAATCCTTATCCACTCTATATGGATTAATTTACTGTACCTTAGGATGTTTATTCTAGTGTCTCTTCTGGAAATACTGCTGAGGACTAGAACTTGCCGGGTCACAATAGCTCCAGACAGTTAGCGCTCCCATGAACAACGCTATTCAATAAACAATCTAACTGCTGTTCTGGCATTCACTGATGCGTTTCTCCGCCTTCAACTGGGAGGTCTCATCAGAGATAGGCCTTATTCTATAACAGCCCCATTTTATCCATTAACTTCTGAAGTTAGTCTGTAGATTTTTCTACTTCCATTTGAATCATTGTGATCATGAGTCCCCAAAATCACAGGATTATATAGCATAAAGCAATCATTCATAATATACAATTTACCAGTTCTAAAACCTTTAAAATAGTATTCTTCTATACCTCCCCTGTTAACATTAAACTTCCAAATTTTGACAGCTACTGTTCACTGAAACATCAATCAGGAGCAGAGAATAATGGAGCTTCTCTGTCATTATTTACTTTCAAGAAACCAACGCAGCAGTCCAATATGTCCTGATGTACTTTAGAGATTAAAATATTCAAATATATATATATATATATATATATATATATACATATGTATGCAACGAGAGAGAGAGACAGGGAGAATTACTGAATCAAAAATACTTCATTGTTATTTATAAATCATGTTTTTAAATTTAATTCTAACTAAATCAAAAATGATCCATTATTATGTATAAACTATGGTTTAAATTTAATTCTAACTAAATCGAAAATACTTTGTTATTATGTATTAACCATGCTTTTAAAATTTAATTCTAACAAAATAAAATAGAAAATGTAAAATCTTTTTCCTGAACTTTGCATACACAAAAATTGTATCGATGTGTGGCGGACTCTATAAAAATCATTCTAATTATTTATTATTAATTCCATTTCTTTTGTATAAACTTGCACAGATGTATATAAAACAACCCATTATGAAAGGCTGAATCTAAAAGTATACATGCTTCAAGTCAACCATTTTCCTTATAATAATAATTTCTCCACAATATTCATATAAATCTAGCTTTAAATGTTATTCAACTCAATTGTTTCATGTAAACCCTGTGGTACAAGGGTTTTCATCCTGAAAATCCAAAACGCTTTGTGTTTACATAAAAGGTTGAATATATCCTCAGGTCTATTTGTTAAGCTTATCTGTTCAATAGCTTTGAGTTTCAGGTTGATTAGGCCTAATGTTTTTTTTTTTTAAAATACATACTAGGCCTGATTAAGGAGCGTAAATGTCAATACTTGCCATATATTGCATAAAATCACACTGCACATGCCCAAAAATGGAGCGTACAGCAGAGAACGCAGCATTGTCCATTTTATCTTCAAGTGCATATGTCCTTTACTACAGCCTACAATTTCAGGGGCGGAATGGGGAGGGGACTGTGGGTATGCACGTAGTCAATGTACAGAAAGGACATGCCAAGCTTGAGCACACAGAGCAGAGTCTGACTCAAGCTTTGAACGTGTCTAAGATATGTGATTTTCAGTCATGAGACTTGCACCAGCTACAGGGCAGGTGTAAGTGCTGATTACTAGTAATGACTAGTAATAAACGGCTGTGTATGTATGCTAGAACATGCGTTTGCAATCAGAAGCAACTGTAAAAATGTATTTAGTGTACAGTAGACATTAATAACTTCCTAATAAATGTATTTTATAGGGAAAAAATATATTTTCTTAATGTTTTGTCATTAATGACTATATTATGAACAGGTTACATTAATTGAATAAGTTTTTTTTTAGTGTGCTCTTTTGAGACTTGATATTCCACATATGTATTGGACGTATCCTGTAGTGTATTGTCTGTTAGAGCAGAGCGGACCTTGACCATACTTGCCAACTCTCCCGGAAAGTCCGGGAGACTCCCGAAATTTGGGTCAGTCTCCCGGGCTCCCGGGGGAGCTGGCATTTCTCCCGGATCCAAGATTTCACCCATTTGACGCGATTCTCGGTGAATCATGCCATTTTGGAGGGCGGGAGGGGGCAGGGTGAGGCCAATCGCGTCATTTTGGCCCCGCGACGTACAGGATGTTTTCGCGGGGGCGGGGCCAAAATGACGCCCTCCAATCACGCCCCCAACTCCCGGAAGCAAGTTTCCGGGAGTTGGCAAGTATGACCTTGACCCATTTTCATCAACTGACATATCCTCAGATCCGCTCCTTGTTGAATACGGATGTGTATATGTCTGCTTTAAAAATAAAAAAGTGCAATGTTAAGTTGTGTTTTTTGTTAATCAGGCTCATTTTGTATAACATAACATATTTTGATATAAAGTCACAACACATGACATTTCTTTATTTATCTTAGAATGTACAGGACTGTCAATCTGTAGTTAGTTATGCAGATAGTAAGTAATTGACATACTCGAGTGGAGAATCATAAAAGACTAAAGGACTCCCTGCAAGCTCATTCTATTCAGATAGTATTACTCCTCACCACCTATGTATTGAGAGACACAGGATTTCTGTAATTCTGGACAGCCAAAGTAGAAGGCTTTGAAGAGCTGTTGGACACAGTTGGCATCTTGCAGCTATGCTGCTTTTTTGTGTACCCCTTCCATTGTATCTCAGTAGAAAGCTGCAGAGAGTTATAATCTACTATGCAAGCTTACACTATTCAGCTGACATCTCTCTCAACTACTCCAGGGGGTAAATGTATCAAGCTGAGAGTTTTCTGGCGGGTTTGAAAAACCAATCAGATTCTAGCTATCATTTCTTTAGTACATTCTACAAAATGCTAGCTAGAATCTGATTGGTTGCTATAGGCAACATCTCCACTTTTCAAACCCGCCGGAAATCTCTCAGCTTGATACATTTACCCCCAGGTCTTAAAGCATTGAGCAATAAGACATTTCTGCAAGTATTCTGTCTAATATTTATTCATCCTTTATGTCTCTATGGATTTGATAAACTTATCATCAATTCAATGTTATAGACATGCTGGATGTCAGTATTGTTTTCTGCAATGTTCAATACTAAGTATAAAAAGTAACTGAGACATATTACCAGCGTTGAGGATATGTTCCCTGATATCAGCATTATACTACAGTTCCAAACATTGTGCCTTCTCAAGGTTTTTTTTCCCTTTGTCTTTTGTGGATGCAGATCTATGGTAAAGCACGTAAACACATGCTCACTAGGGCACTGTAACAGATATGAAATCGGCCTTAGCAGACTTTCTGTATTCTGCTCTCACCAAGGCTGCTATTATGATGCATGGAGAAAGTGATTTCTAAAAAAATTGTTTCCTCCGATGTCCAGTTAGTGATTGCTTGTGTAGAAGGACTGCTAACTGTTGGTTACTTGTGAGTTGGTGCCTTTTTCTTAGAGTGCAGTCAGAGTGCATGCAAAGTGATGTACACTGTATTTCATTGTACACATTTAAACTCGTTGCAGGTCATGATGTAGATTCTATGTTGTTACCAGTGAAAGGGTTAAATATCTTGTCCTGCGACACAAAATCTAATTTTTGCAATGCAAGGTGTACTCATGCCAGGCTCCTTCATCAAAAGGAGCAAAACCTTGTACCTCCACAGTTGCTACTTTTTTGATGCTCTAATCCATTTGTTTAGCCATATAAAGAGGTAAAATAAGGCCCTAACTCTACACATTGCAATTAATATCTGTGCATTGTAAATTAATCTAGCCCTTAGTTATAAACTTCATTTGTAGTTTTCATTTCTTGTTTTCCACCATGCTATCTTCCTTGACAATAATTATGTAGACTATTTATATTAAAATATCCTGTAGGCATCATCATATATTCCAGGATGTGAAATTTAACGGATGCATTGAAGTTATTTCCCATCTTAAAAATGCCTAAGCCGAGGCAACAATGAACATTATTTAGAATATAGCTGCTATTCTGTAGAAGTTCTGTAGGCTTTGGGAAAAATATTACTTTTAAACTGATGTCTAAAAAAACATGTATTCAGTTTTTCAATTCAATTTTAGCTTGCTAGGCAGCTTTTTATTGTCAAATGTAAATAAAGATGCAAAGTTTGTGTTTTCAGCCCTGACTCGTATTACTTATCAGTAAACATTTACATATCTTCCGAGATAAAGGTATAATTCTTGAAATATTATGGTCCTAGTAAGTGTGTGAACATTTCCATTGTCCTATTGAAATAAAGTATTTATATTTTACAGACTGTACAAACACATAGAGTGTGTACAGCTGTGTCTGCAGTAGAAGTGCTTTAAATATGAGCAGTCATATTTTTAAATCATGCATATAAAAAAGTGTTTTCAAATTATTGTATTATACAGCTATCTTTGATTATAATAATAATTTTACTTTTATGAATGAAAGAGGATGGTATCTGTTCATCAATGGTAGAATTAAATAGATATAAAAAAAAATATTTTAAAATGTTGACTGTCCATAAAGCAATATAAAGAGTCCACAAAATAATGAATGAATATAAGAATCAGATGAAATGTTTAGAACATTCTAACACTCCTAGGGGAAAATGTATTAAGCAGCATTTTTTAAATTTTATTAAAGGCAAAACCCAGCGAGTTTTGCCTTTAATAAAATTGCCGTTTTAAATATATCCATCACAATTGCCGAATATCGGCGTTTTAACGGGTCCGCTGCTTTATACATTTACCTCCTAGTAATGATTTTCAGGGGGCATTCAAAGGTTGACAACACATGTTTACAAATATGTCCAAAAGTTCCCAAAAGCTTGTTAAATTATTTATGAAGTGATCAGCACCTTTCATATTAGAAATCCAACCATTATATGACTAACAAAACTACTAAACACTAATGAAAATAGGCACATTACAATAATAATAGTGTTATTAAATATCTAATATTTATTGCCATATAATAAACAAAAAAAGTCTACCATCATTAAATGAAAAGCAATCATCAAAAACAGATGAAACATTTTATTGTAATTTTGGTGAATTGTACTTGAATATACTGTGTAATGACATGACTTTTATCATGTATATTTTTCCCAAAACCTTTTTAAAGCATTGCCAATGTATTTCATTTTATGCCAATTAAACGCCTTCCACTTTTAACATATTTCTATTCAATAATGAATAGAACGGATGCAAGCATGCCAGCAACAAGAATGTCTTTTTTCCATAATAGGCATATAGCAGCTGAAAACTACCATCAACCGGGTGGATCCACTGATTGTGTCTGTAACAGTGCATTTGGTTACAAATATAATCCTTTTACTGACTATGATTTGTTAACATTATTTTTAAAGAGTTCACGTTACGAGAGGTGATAAGCAGTACTATGTTTTCAACATTTTTAATGGTAAGCTATATGCAGCAACTTTTTATATAGGAAGCATCATATCCTTTCATACAAAAACAGTGGTGCGATAGTGGATGTTATCCACATGTTTCTATGGGAAAATAGCCGCAACTTTTCGTTCTTACCATTCAAAATTATATAACATTGCTGGCTTTACATCGTGAACTGGAGGACGGGATCTTCGGAGGAATATCGATTGCTATTTGAATTCTGTTAAATTCCCACGACTCTCAGCGGAAGATAGGGAAACTTTGGAGCAGCCTTTTACGTCTTAGGAGCTGGAACAGGCTATCTCTTTGTCTCCTTCGGGAAAGAGTTCTGATCCAGAATTTTAATACCTTCAAAACTCAACTTATTCCTTTGTTCCTCCAGGTGTTTAATGGACTTTCAGCCAAATCAAAATTCTCAAAAAAATACTTAAAAGCCCATATCACAGTTCTCCCACAAGACAGGAAGAATCCATCCCTGTGTCCAAGCTACAGACCTATTTTGCTTCTAAATATAGATGTTAAGCTTTATGCAAAAATGCTTGACAATCGTTTAAAATTCCTCCTTCCTAAGTTTATACATGACCAGGTTGGTTTTGTCATTGGCCGTAAAGTCTGAGACAATACCACCAAAATAATCAACCTGATACATC
Source organism: Mixophyes fleayi (assembly GCF_038048845.1). NCBI lineage: Eukaryota > Metazoa > Chordata > Amphibia > Anura > Limnodynastidae > Mixophyes > Mixophyes fleayi. The sequence continues at coordinate 148,641,471 of NC_134404.1, forward strand.
TCTACACAACGAAATATCCCTACCATCCTGTTATCTACAGATGCCGAGAAGGCGTTCGACAGAGTGGACTGGGATTTCATGTCAAACCTTCTGAGACATATGGGTTTGGGTCCCCTGAGTCTTCATAGAATTTTGGCGCTTTATAGTTCTCCCTCAGAAAGAATTAAGGTTAACTCCTTGTCTGAATCATTCAATATCCTGAATGGCACTAGGCAGGGATGTCCATTATCACCATTGATTTTTGTCTTAAGCATGGAAACTCTTGAGACGGTGATTAGAGCCAATCTCTACATCTCTGGAATTAAAATAGGTAAAAGGGAATGTAAGTTGGCATTATTCGCCTACGAAATGCTGGCATCGATTTCCTATCCCGTGGCTTCGCTCCCTAGCTTGATGACTGAGTTCAATACTTTTGGAGCACTTTCGAACTTCAAAATCCATAACTATGAGCCTGACTAGTCCTTCACCAGTGGTTGAAGGCTTGAAGACAAGCTTCCCCTTTGTTTGGCATCCGTTCCACCTTAATTATTTGGGGGTTCGTTTGACCAGAGACCTCTCCCATCTTTTCCACTCAAACTTCTCATCTATTCCCTCTTCATTGAGGGCAGATAATGAGAAATGGCCTGTCATGGATTGTTAGAATCAGTGTGATCAAATTGAATACATTACCCAAAATCCTATACATAATGCATACTCTTCCAATCCACATACCTCCAAAATGGCTCCAAGATGTCCAAGGTGTAATCTGGCACTTTATCTGGGAAAAAAAGCCCCCCCCCCATATACAACAAGATATTTTATTTAGATGGAAGAGTTTAGGGGGTCTCCAACTACCACACATTTTTAGCTATAACAATGTCATCATGCTAAACAGGATCTTAGAATGGACCAGAACAAAAAATAGCAAGCAATGTGTCTCAATAGAAGAATATTTCCTTCAATCCCCATCTAAAATCACTCTCTGGTTGCCGAATCTACCCTTGCTTTCTTACCTGACTATTTCACCCATGCTTAGATGTTGGAAACAATTAAGAACCATGCTTTACATCTCTTCCTAGCTCTCACCACTCACCTCCTATATACAGAACCCAGATTTCCCACCTGGCACACAATTACCTTCCTTCCACAATTGATCACAGACAGGGGTTTTCAGACTAGGCCATCTGGTGGACTCAAAAGGTATCTATCTGTTCTCTGATATTAAATCTAAATGGGATTTACCCAATGCTGAATTTTGGAGGTTCTTGCAAGTGCAACAGTTCTTATAATCCGCAAAACAAATACAGATAATATGCAGAGACCTTACTGCTTTTGAGACTTTATGTGTCTCTGTTTTTATTCCTTCCCACACCATATTTACTCTAAATAAACGCATTGTAGAAAATATATTTCAATCCCTGCTGCATTTCACCAGAAGTTGGGAACAATATTTGAATAGAAACATCTCTATAGAAGAATGGCAGAAGGTCTTCCAGCTTGCCAATGTATGCTCCATCAGTACCTCTGTAGTGGAAATACAATATAAAATATTGACACATTGGTATACACATCCAAGTTTAATTCAGAAGACATACTTAAATACTTTAGGCAAATGTTGGAGGTGCTCTGGTGCTCTGGGGAATTACATGCACATTTGGTAGGAATGCCGCCGCATTCAGCAATTTTGGATTGAGGTAGTTCATACTATTAAGATCATTCTACACTATAAAGTTCCTTTAGAACCAGCTTTCTGGCTCCTTAACTTATTTAAAATATCTATTAATGTATTTAATAAATATCTGCTCAGTCACCTGAGCAACACGGCTAAGGCGGTTATTCCTATCAGAAGGAAATGCCCCGATCCTCCATTCCTCAAGGACTGGTATACCCGAATATACTACTATATGTCAATGGATGACTTGATCTCTTCTGCCAATGATAAAGTCACTGGTTTTAACACCACCTGCTTTTCCTGGCTGAAATTCAAGGCCACTGATTGTTATAAAGATTACATGTTTGCAGCAGATGGAGTCCTATGGTTGAATATTTATTTGGAAATTTTGGTGTGGGGTTACCATGATATCACCCTATTTTTCCTCATCTCTTTTTACTGATGCCTCCAATCTCCAAGGACATTGACCGTTTATGAGACATTTGTGGTCCTCCTCCCTATATCATCCCATAACTCCCCACCCGACCCTTTTTCTACCCTCTTCTTTTTAGTTCTTCTTTCTCCATATATGTCTCTTTTTGTTTTTATCTACTTTTTTGATTGATATATCTGAAAATGGAAAGCCTTGTAATCTATGTATAATATTACATTATGTATAATGTTACATTACTAGATCTTTAGCTATACGCTTTCAATAAACAAAGTTTAGACAAAAAAAAAAAAAGAAAAAGAAAAGACCAGATAGCTGAGATAGAGGCTAGAGTAGTAGAGGGCCAAGATGCACAGAAGGAAGAGGAGGATGTTAATACTGTAGATGATGTGAATAGTTCTGGGAATGAAATTGCTGAAACAAAGACATCTGAAGTAGAGGTAACCAATGGAATCTCTGTTACCAGAATAATTTAAACACTAAGTAGACTTGGGGAAGTGACCGAGTCTGTTAATGTTTTATGGGAAAAGAAGGAGGGTGTGGGTGGGAGTGCCAAATGTGTCAGAATTCATCACCTTTATAATAAAGGAAGGATAATGGGAGAGAAAGTCCCTAACAGAGCTGATACAGAACAAGTAGAGTCTGTTAAGTGCAACAGAGAGCTTGATAGAGCAGGTTTAGATAGGCCCTGCACTCAGTACAGAAAGCCCATATTGTCTGGGGGATCTCTTGTGGTACATTTTGCTAAATCCATGACTGTAAAATATTTTACAGAAGTGTGATGGGTATAAAGGGATAGTGCTCTTTTGTCTAGTTTCCATTTTGCCAGCACTGAATTTCTTTTCTGTCTCTACATGTTAAAATCTTTGTGTCCAGTTAGAGAAGAGAAACCATTTTGGAAGATGACAGGCAGAGTGGGAGGTGGAGGTATTACCTGTTTTAGAAGAGTGTAGATTAAGAGTATTGGTTAAAGAGGATGCCAAAATAAAATGAAGGGCATGTGTCAGCTTGGCCTTTTTGAAATAAAAATAGAAATTCTGGTGTTGGGTTGTTAGTAAAAAAAATACAAATACAAGAGGATCTCAAGATACATTTCCATTTGAATCTGGGTATAAGTACCCTCTGGCTATATGTTACTTGCTGTGTATGCAGACAGACAGAACACAGTGCAGGATATGAACATACATGTATCCAATAATAAAGTCCCATCAGAATGCATGCAAAAAAAATTATATAAGAAATTGCCAACTCATAATATTATAAATAAAAATTTAATAAAATATGTGTTTTTTAAAAAAAAACATTGGTTTCCTCCATTATATATATAAATCAGGATGTTCTGAATGCGTACTGTACATAGAATCTGCTTCTATAGCTTCTCTTCCTTGCATACACATGTTCTGTATTATCTAGTGGCATGCACACGTGTAGTCATCACAATCAGTTGGCACTTGCACATGTCCTGTAGCTGGTGCAAATAATACAGCTAAAAAGCACTTACATAAAAGATGCCCAAAGCTTGAATCAACAGCATCTGTGCTGGCACGCTCTTACTGTACATTGCTTACCTTCATCCGCATCTTCCTTCCCCCATTCTGCCCTTCAAGGCATAGGCAGTAGTAGATGTCAATTGTGTTCAGACATGAATTGCATGCAATTGGGTTCATTGGCGTAAGCTCCATTTCTGACCATGCGCAGAGCAAATACACGCAAGATACGGCACACTAAGGGACTTACGTCCGAAGATGAATCAGGTCCTTCGTGTGCAGGGGAATAAAGGATGAGATAAAAGGATATGAAGGAGATAACATTTTGTATGCTTTGAGAGAAATGGATGATCATATGGAGAGGCTATTATACAGGTTAAAGGGAAATTGAACTTGGTATTCGAAAGAAAGATAAATTAAAAAAATGTTGATCAATTTCAGTAAGGTGAAAAAAGGACCCATTTTTTTCTTTAAGAAAGCATTTTAAATTCTGCTGTATATATGTATATATAATCAGAAATGCATAGTGTGTCTGTTGAATGTAATTGGCAATTTAGTGGTTTGCTGGGACTTTTTTTATGAGATAATTTTGATTAGGAAATTAAGAATGTTAATGATACTATGGAAAGCGGCACATTACCGGGCAAAATGTATTGTCAGTTGAATTTTATTGTTTTTTGTTGTTGTTTCATTGCTATGTTCTTGAAGGAACAGTGTAACCCTACGAGGAGTAAAGGAATAATAATCTGTCAATGAAAGAGGCAACTATTGCACACATTTAAAAAAAAGGAAATTGTATAAGTTAAAATAATTGGAGACCAATAACTTTATAGAATGTAGACTACAAAATATTTTCCAACTGAAAAGCTTTTGGGATAAGGCCACTCATGGATAGTATAAAAAAAAAAGAGCTGGTGTGTGCAGTACCAGGAAAAATGATTTCAGAAAGCTGTTGATGTTCAGGGATTTAATATTGAGTAATCTTTAGTGTTGAGTAGAATGGATTTTCCAGAAGGTTTGTTGAAAGCAGTGAAAAGGTTGTAATGATGTAATCCCAGGCAAGGAAACGATTAATGGTTTTCTGAGCAATATGTCAAATCAGGAGCAAGGCAAGGGTATCCATGACAGTATTCATTTGTGCAATAGAGCCACTTTTACAGTTAATTAGGCAGGTTACATTTCTAAAAGGAGCGTAGATGTCAGGGTTTGGTGAGCTGAGTTTAGAAGTAATTGGCTATATGGATGGTGTAGTGTTATAGAATATATGGACTGCACAGATGTGCTCATAGCAGAATACATTTTTATTTTTATTTTGGGGGGATGAAAATGAAAGAAAATAAAGTAGGAGGTTGTTATGAAGAAAATGTAACTATTGGCATTTGATAAATAATATATTCATTCACAAAAGATGAGGTTAACGTTGAGAATTTATGCTAAGGATAATTTGATAGCATATATGGCAAAGTATGTTGCAGGTTGGATGTTAAATCGTCTAACCTGGTATAAATGGGATTTGAAAAAAATTGTATATTTTGTACCTTAATTTTTACTTGTTAGAGGAAACATTGTGAAAGAATTATCTTGTGAATAATACTCGAAAAAATGAAGGGTGATGAAGTCATGTATAATATTAATTTGTTGAAGTTTAGGCTGGCAAAGATGGTACAGAGACAAAAAGAATGACGAAAAGGTTGTAATTTAAAAGTAACTTGATGGTTGTTTGCTAGTAAATGATTTCAGAAAAAAAGAGAAATTTGGTGTGTTCTGATGAATATCCTATAGATGGGGAGCAGGTATGGAAAATAAAAATCATTACTTCTAGAATTGTATGTTTATCAAATAATTGTGGAAGGAGATGGGTGAAATAATAAAGCAGTTAACAGGAATACAGAGACTGTCTTTTGAAACAAATATGTTTGTATTAAGTGCATTGCTAAAGCAAGGCTGCTAATAGTCTGTATTAAATAAGTATTAGGGACAACAAGGAATTTGTAATGTATTTAAGAAAGAATACATGCCAATTAAAAATGTAACTAATATTAAACTTTTCTGGGAAAGGTTTAGCTATATTATATGTTGGGTGGAAAGGTTAAAACTTTTCATGATGCAGAAAATATGAAGGCGAAAAGGTAGAAACAGAGGGTAAAGGTGTAATATTTTCTTGGTTTACTGCTAATGTTAAAAAGCATGTGAATGGTTAAGCTTTTAATCTGAATATTAAGATGTTATTTTTTAAAAAGAAATTTTAACTAAGCGTGGGTGGGTGGCTTTAAAAAATAATCTGCCTCATTTAATCCACCTGTTGTCCCATTTTTAGTTTCCTCTGTAGTGCCATTGACCCTGAGTCTGCCTATTTATCTTTATCCTGCCATCATTACTTACCCTGGTTAATATAGAATTTTCTCCTGCAGTCAAATCCTGGGTGCATTGAAATACCAAAGGTATGTTCAGAGTGGAAAGGAAGACACTATAGGCCCGAGAGCACATTGTGTTTGCCCCTAATGGGTTGGGGGTCCGGTCTTTTCCCTTTACTTGTTCCTGCTTTGCTCCTGTATCTGTTTGTAAATACGTCTGTGCCTGTATCTATTTTGATAATATGATTTAGACATTTATGATTAAAACAGTTCTGGTTTGACCCTTACCTATATGACTGATCACTCTGGATTCTTGACCCTGGGCTGTCCACTGAACTTCTATTTGGTAAACTCCTCACTTTCTCCAATTATGTCAAAACTTCTTCACTTTATGTCCCTGTCTCTTAGTCTCATTTAGTATGAGAATCTAACATATCCTTTGTCTGTTTAAATTAATTCACATAGATAATGGATTCCATTACCCAATTTATTGACTGGCAAACCCCTTTTGATCATTAAATTAGTTTTCCACAGCCCAGACCACATTTCAAATATTGGGTACAGTGTTCAGTTGTCAAAAGTAGGTAATAGAACAACTAAAGATGTTCAATGACAGTCAACCTTATCAATTAAGGAATGGATAGAGTTAATTATTAAGAAGGATTACATAAATTGGGGTTGCTGACTTTGAAATAAACATACCTTAGAACTGACTTAATTACAGTGTACAAATATTTGAAATCATTGCAAAGATTTGTCCAATAAACGTTTTATACTCAGGACAGTTGACATTGGAACATTCACTGCATCTGAATGGAAATACAGCTTTATCATCAGCAGAGCAAAGGCTTATCACTATAAGGGAAGAATGCTCAAAAAATGAGAGTGGTGATGGACAATTTCGTGACTGGACTTAAAAGTGTATTGGGTGTCTTTCTTACTAGATATGATATCTCTAGCTTAAACTGTTAGATTGCACTATTGGGGAGATTGATCCAGGGGATTAACAAAGCTAGAACTTATAAGAGGTTGATTTTGTTTGATGTTTGTCTTTTTTCACATTATGCAGCTGTACAAAGTGAAAGTTTATAAGTGGCGGTATGGAAAATTTGAATTGCCGGTATGATAAATGTAACGGGAATGTAAGTGAATAGAATTTGATAGTTTTAAAATGAAGCCTGTAGGAGAAGTGGCAGTATGGCATACCACCGTATACACCCCCACTTTGGCCACTGATACCATATAATAAAAGGAATTATTCTGTCAAAATTACCTTAACCATTACTTTAGCTGTAAGTCCTATTGTCTAAACATTTATACTATTGTAAATTTGTGTTTAAGTATGCTAATATAGCAAAACAGACATGATTTAGGTTTACCTTACAAAACTAATTTTTATAGAATTGATTTACAGTTTAAGTTAAAAAAAATTAAAACTACACCAAAAATGATGCTCTTGGACTTCCCCTCACCAATCGCATCATTTAACCCCATTGGCTGGGACATACAGTAGTAGCAGACATTTCTGAACAAATGTGCTATTCGATATGAGGCAATTACTTGATGCTTAAATCCAATAACGTGATGCCTTCTTCAGCCAAGAATGTCTGCTGCTTGAGCCTTTCCTGGTCGATGGTGTTAAATAATGTAATTGACTGGGGGAGTACAACACCTTGAAAATATGAAAATTATTTCTTCTGACACTTTAATAAGTAGATTAAATTAATGAAATCCTTTTTTTTTTTTTTACATAATTTTCTAACTATAGGCAAAAGTCTATCTTAAATAAAAATAACTCTTACACACTATTTATAAAATGCTATGTAGTTCTAGAATATACAAATACCCTGCTCCTGCGGAAATGTTTTGTCAGGCTTATATAACCTGGGTCTTGAGACCTGAGTGTAACTAGAAACTTGTTGCTTCTAGCAAAATTTTGATATGGCCCCCAAAGTTTCCTGAAAGAAACATTTACTTTATCAAGCTGGCCTCCCTCCTCTGTTCTGCTGCAAGGCTCTGCCTTTTATGCTCAGACAGAAAGGGAACATCAGAGTTGGCTTCATATCTGAACAGAATTTATTTTTTATCCCTAGAATGCCTGCTCGTGCACATGGCATTCTATTTTTTGAAATCCTTTGCGTTAGCTTCCTACTGACTGCAGACAACATTCTATGCTCCTCTGAGTGCAGAAGAGATTATGTAAGTTTTACTATTTTTATAATTGTAAATATAAATTGTAATTTATTGTAATTATGCAACTTGATTTGCTTTTGTAAAAACAATTATTTGTTATTATCAAGATACTTAATTTCTATTTTGAGCTACAAAATCATAATTTAGTTAAATATGAGTGGTTTGTACAATTTATAATATTGTCATTATTATAAATGTAATCTGTAATATTCCTACACATTTCCCCTAACTATGCAGACTATCATATGTTGGAGCCAAGAAGTACCTTTATCCTATATCAGATATTTTCTTTTTATTCTCACCTTGTATGGTGAAAAGACATCATGCTTCATAGACATCATGTTGGCAGCTCACACACCTAGCAATAGCTAAAAAAGGACCTAAGTTGTTAAACATTATCCACTTATCTATTTCAAAGGCATAAATAGATAACTCTTTCATGTGGTTAATATATATTTTTCGTGTTGCATCTTGTTATGCTGCTGTATATTTGGTTGCAATAAATATATTGATATACCAGATAACCTTGCATTTTAAAGTAATGTGCTTCCTTTGCTTGGTTGTACACTTTTTATGTATGTACTTATGCCAATTTCAACCCATTAAGCAAAAAATGAATAATAGGATGGATTATTGTTGCCAATCAGCTGCTAATATCATGGATACATTCCTAGTTTCAGTGGCCGTTGCCAGAATCATAATACAGCAATATAAACTAATCACTACTATTAGAGAAGCTATTACATACTCTCACTGCAATTAATATAAATCAAAATGGAATATTGCCCCCACCGGGCTTAAATGTCTAACATGAGAACCCAGCTGGTATAATCAGTTCCCTGCTAAGTATCCTCAGGGCGTATTATTGTTCAGATACTGACAGATTGTACACACCGATATAAAAGTTTTTTTTTTTACTGGGTCATTGAATAGGAAAATCACGGTAATGGCTTTGTACAGATGTTTGGGTTTTCAGAACACATTAATAACTCAAAACATTCTAAAAGGTAATTAACCCCCACCCCTGAACTTTTCTTCACGATTTACATGGTACCCATTAGCTTGTTGATAGGATTGTTGTTAATGTGTTCATGAGTGTCCCCTCAATCACGACCTCCAACTTCCTTGCCCCTTTATCTAAGTAAACCATGGCATGACGACAGCAGTTGTGCTTTAGAACAGCTTTCCCAAATAATCATCTTCTATCAAATTTTTGGTGGTGGTGCAGAGTAGTGTCATCACACCAAGGACAGTGATGTTTCAAGAATATACTTGACTACCGTTTCAGTCCAGCAGATGGACCCAGTGAGTTCAACCATCATTTCTGTTGCATTTCTGTTTCTCCTTTGGTGATCTGTGCAGTCTCCTTGGTGGCAACAGCTGCTTCCCCAATTTCTGCCAACATGGGGGTCAAGTGTACTGGCTCTATATGTCAAGTAATGAGCATGATATAAAACTAATATAATGGGCACACATCTATTCTGTGCTGACAGATAACCATAAGAGTAGCAGTGCAACACAAAAGAGAGAGCCATCTCCAGAACCAGAAGAAGGAGTATTTTCAGTTAACATATATGGTGAAGGACAGACATGGTTGCTTTCAGTTGACAGTCTTGACATTCCTACAGTGACTAGTTAATTCATAATGTCTCCATCTAACATTGTCTCTCATTTCAACAGTACTGCACCATTGCAGATAGCTGCACATTTTAATATTATTGATGGCTGCAAACAATTGTTTCCCACTGTCACATATTTACACAAGAATTACCACTGACTGGTGTTGGCACTGCTAAACTGAGAGGCGCGGAGTCTAGCGTGCTCCTGGTGTTCACCAGGGACCCCCGCAAGGAGGTATGGACTTCGCTGCGGTGCAGTTAATAAGCATAGCCGGACAGGCCGGGTAGGAACCAAGGAAGCGCGGTACGGAGAATAGGCAAGAGAGTAGTCAGGAACGGTCGAAGGGTCAAATCCAGTACGGGCAGCAAGGTACAGTGGGAGATCCAGAAGAGTAGTCAAGGAAGCCAAGTTCAGTATTCAGAAGACACACAGGTAACTAGAGATGGTCACTGACCCCCGTGTTTTGGTTTTGTATTCGGTTTTGGATCTGGATTACCGTCGCGTTTTGGTTTTGCAAAACCGCCCTTGCGTGTTTGGGTTTTGGTTTTGGTTGGTTTTGTTTTGCAATTTGTTAAAAAAATGACATTTATTGGTGCTAAAATAACATAATTTAGGTATTATTTTGTAGCTACATTATTATTAACCTCAGTAACACTAATTTCCAGTCATTTTTTATTCATTTTTGACCACCTCCTATGTCACAATATGATTTTCATACACATACACTTGAAAAGAAAAATTGCTGCAGTTGTTGCCAATGATAACAAAAAGGCCATTGTCATGCCTGGGCATAAGACCAAAAATCCACCTCTTAAGTGTGGAATTATTTTAGCACAAATCCTGGCAAGAGTTGTCTATCCATTTGTAGCATTTTTAAAGCCACACTCAGTAGAGGTAGGGACCTTAACCATCTGGGATCCTCATTCATGTTTCGTCATTTTTCAGTGAGTTCTTGGAAAACTGTTGGGAAAATCAGAAACTTTGGTTAAAAAAAATAACAACAAGCAGTCCAGCATCATCTACCTCCCTTCTCTCATCTACATCCCAGCACCTGCAATCTTCCCCCCAACACCTTCATAATCAATATCCCCTGAACCAACAATTGGCAGTTAAACAATCCTTTGCAAGAGGAAGCAAGAATGAAACCTGTCACCCAGTCGCAAAGCGGATCACAGACGCCCTGGGTACTATGCTAGTGTTAGATCTGCGTCCAATGTCCACTATTAATACAGTTGGTTTAAGACATTTAATTGAGGTGTTCTGTCCCTGTTAGCAAATGTCATCACTGTACCATTTTACTAGAAAATCTAATTCTCTCCTGTACCGGAAAGTTCCTAAAAATTTAATTATTGGGCGACAAAATGGCATTCTCCCCACTGTACACTTAACCACAGATATGTGTACAAGCGTAACTGGCCAAACTAAACAGTATATGACTGTGAAAGCCCACTGGGTTGGTCATTCGCCTTCCCCAGCATGGACAGCAGCAGCATGTACCCAGGTACGTCACATTTTTGAGAAGTAGGCTACTCTGTGTATCAGCGGCTTCAGTAAGAGGCATACATCTGACAAACTGTTTCAAAAACTAAGGGATGTCATTGAAAGATGGCTAATCCTGCTTGGACTCTCCTGAGGATATGTCATTTCTGATTACGACCCCAATATTGGTCAAGCATTACAGTGGGGTTGAATTCCATCACATTTCCTGTTTTGCACACACTATCAACTTGGTGTTACAGAACTTTTTAAAAATGACATGCAGAAGATGCTGTTTGTGTCCAGAAACATTTAGGGTCAATATCTGGTTTCTGCAACAGCATGTAGGAGAATGCAGCAGCTGCAAGAAGACTAGCATTTGAGGGGAATATACTTTAGTCCAGCAAAGTAGTTTCCTGTGAAGAAAGTGCAAACACGATTAGCTTGAGTCAAGTGATTGCCTTAATAATACATTTTGAAAAGGTGCTACAGAAAATTATAGTGTGAAATAAAACAAAGTAAATGTGCTAACTATATTTTAATTGTAGATTAAATACTTAATTTTCTTTGCAAGGATCCCAGACTTATCAACATCTTGTTTGGACATCTTCTCCTTCAGTTTCTCTGGCAACTGCTTGTTGTAAAAAAAATTGCTTTCCCAAGAGACCCAGTGGTGATGCAGATGAGTCCGCACAACAGTTTGATATTTGCTCTGCTGTAAAAGAATTGCCCAAAAATCGTGACAGCTCTGCCCTAAAACCAGCTAGTCATTCCCTTTGGAAGGCCATTATCGGCAATGACATCACACTACACAGACTTCTATGATGGTGGGATGAATTAGTATTGTTTGAGGAAGATTATCACTAAGCCCTGCCATCTCTTCTGTTTAGCAGTGAGCTATGGTACAATAAAATGTAACTGCAGATTTAGACCAAGACTGTCAGCCCTATTATTTCTATTTCAGCAATTACAATTAGCAATGGAGCAATGGAGCTCTTCTCTTTGGGTGTTACCTATATTACGCAGCACAATTTGCCTGCAAATTCTACAGACAAGCCTGCTTGTCTTCCTCTTCATCAATTACTCTTAGCAATTGAGCACTCGTCTTTGGGTGTATATTACACCCAAACATTATTATTGAAAATTAGGTAAAATACAGTTTAATCCCTGATAGGCCCTCCACCATAATTTTGCATGTTAATATTAGGATTGGAGTTATGGTCAAGGTCACACATTTTTTTGAAAAATCCTTCAAACCAGTCCAGATGTCAAACTGTTGTGGTCTGCCACCTGCGTCATCCCTGCTTGTGTTTGGAAAGTACAAATTGGTGCCAGAACCTCACATTCCAGAACTGCTGCCACTGGTGCCACACTGCTTCCTCTGGTGCAGGACTTACACAATCAACCGCATCATCATCAGCGCACTCGTCGGATACCCAAATCTCCCCCACATCCTCTTCTAAAGACAAAGTGTCATCATCACTTGGTGTATCACCGGTTACACTCGGGCTGTTCAGGCACACATCAGCAGAACTGCTGAAAGGGCCCCTCTTTATGGGTACACTAACAGAATGCTCACGATTAGACATCCCACTGTTGGATGGACTCTCCACAGGGATTGGTGTCATTTCTGATTCAGAGCAAACATTATCCTCTAATGCCTTACTGTTATCTTGCAGCTCGGCTTTGACGCGTAACAGTAGTTGTGCACCACTTGTAGGCTCGGTAACATTTTTGGATCTGCCACTAATAGAGAAAGGCGAAGGCCTCATTCTCTCTTTGCCACTGCGTGTGTAGAATGGCATGTTGGCAATTTTTTTTTTTATCGGAACTTAACTTTTCCTCAGTTACACTTATTTTTCACTTCAACACAGTAAAAAAAAATTTGGGCTGTGTTTTTTGACTGATTTCAAAACTTTGTGTAGTTTGACACCGCCTTGGCCAGATGACGTACTGGTAACACTACCATCAGGACTGGTCACAGAACCTGGTTGCTCATTCTGCTCATCTGTGGACTGCTTTGAATCCATTCTGAGCCAAAAGCAGTTGTAGTGCTAAAAATTATTTGGTAGATACTGCTGACAGATAGTAATTTTGACAGCCAGAAATATGTATGCACAATTATGGGGGACACCCCAAAAGCATTGGGGAGTGCTAAAAATTAGTTGGTAGATACTGCTGACAGATAGTAATTTTGACAGCCAGAAATATTTATGCACAATTATGGGGGACACCCCAAAAGCACTGGGGAGTGCCAAATATTAAAAAGAAAAAAAACCTATATCCTCCTCTCTTCTCTAGCGATTTTTGTTACAACAATTGGAATCAGAATATTGCATTCTCTGTCCCTGCTCTAATCAGCCTGTGACTACACCCTGCTCTCTCCCTCTGTCAAATGGCGATGGATTGCTGTGGAGGCAGGTATTTATAATCTTGAAGTATCGCAAGAAGCGAACCCCGAGATCCGACAATGTCACAATGACGTTCGGCCTCGATTTGGATTCGGAGCAGACGGGAGAGTACCGAGCTACTCAGCTCGGTATTCGGATACCCAAAGTTCGGGTGGGTTCGGTTCTCGGGGAACCGGACCTGCCCATCTCTACAAGTAACGCAGGGAAGCTGGAGAGAGGTATGAACCAGAGTGAGGATTAAATACAGTGAGAGAGGAAGTGGAGGAGAGGAGTTTCCGGCGATCAGACACAGCTGATCAGCGGGCAAGCAACCCGTTGCTATAGGAACGGGCCGCGACATACTGTGCATGCGTGCGCCGCGGACAACAGGTGGGCAGAAGGATGTCCCATTGCTAGGCTACGGGACGGGAGCTGCGATCCAAAGGCGACCGTCTCCGGCACACGAGGGGTGCGGAGTCGGCGCCTGACACCCACACATCTTGGATTTTAAGTTCAATTAGGCAGACCATTGTTACCTTTTGTTTGATGTTATTGCATGTTATTTATTTGTATCATGATACCCTCAATGTACAGCACTGTGCAATATGAGAAGCTGATTACATGTGAATAAAACAGACTATTTGTTTTTGGGAGGAAATGCATGTATGAATATTATGTGACAGAGACAAAAACTGATAAGCAAGTAGGTTTAGTAAGAAGCCTTATAGAAGAGATGAAAGTTTCTGGAACATAAATATTATTATTAAAAATATTATTATTAATTCCCCTCTATAACTTAATATTGATAACAGATGGAGATAAGTGGAAAACTGCTTTCCGTACTTGCTGTGGACATTTTGAAATTTAGTTATGGCTTTTGGACTTTCTAAAGCTCCTGCCACTTTTCAACATTTTGTAAAAGTTGTATTCTGTGATGTGCTGGACCAGTATGTGGTAATTTATTTGGATGACATCTTGATTTTTTTCCTAAAACCTCGTCTGAACATCAGTACAATGTTCAGTCTGTGCTAGGTTGTCTAAGGACACTTCAATTGTATGCCAAGCTTCAGAGATGTATATGAGTCTGAAAGTATTGTATTGCGTAATTGGGGCATGTTATAACTAAAGATGGTATTGCAATGGATCCCATAAAATTGGCTTATTACTAAGGATGTGAAGGCTGTTTTTAATTTTTTGGGTATTTTCTAATTATTATTGAAAATTCATTAAGAAGTCATGCAACCCATCGCTTTTCTGACTCATAAAGGAGTGTGTTTTCTTTGGTCTGATACAGCTCCGGAAGCTTCGTGTACATTGAAGACAGCTTTCAGAAAGCATCTGTTTTGGTTTATACAAATCCATTTTTTCAGAGGTAGATGCCTCTAGTTCAGCAGTAGGAGCAATTTTGTCACAAATATATGCTGACAAAGAACTCTGGCATCCTTGCTCTTTTATCTAGTTTGGAAGGATCGCGCTCTCTAAAAATGTACTGCAAGAGCTGCTCCAGTTGAGGGTATCCCTCCCTCAATCAACGAAATTTAATACCAGAATTAACTAGGCGCTCATTGACTATATGTACCTCACTGATATGGAATCAATTAATCAGTAATAAATTGGTAATACAGTTAATAAGTAAAAAAACCTGAGTGCAAAAATGGCAAATAGATACAATTTAATACATAACAATTATTACAAATTAGGTTAAAATCCGCCTGTATATCACTATATACAATCAATTGGAAATACAATGGTAAATCAACATGTTAAATACCAATCATTAATAACCAGAAGCGTGGTGAACAATAAAAACATAAAGGTTGTACATTAAAAATTGATGGCCAAAAAAAATGTCCTAGCAGATAATGACAACGACTGATAGGAGATACAATTATACTCCCATTGAAAAAATAAAAATAAAAAATATAAAAAATAAAAAAGTATATGTATAAAAAAATAAATAAAAATAAAAATAAAAATAGTGATTCTCGAGTTTAGATACTTGCTGTTATGATCCCTCACAGCGGCCGCGCGGCAGGGTGGTGTAATCGCTCTTAGTTCCTGTGGGTTAGAGCTGTGCAGGGCATAGTCCTGTAGGGAATCCCTCGTGGTGCCTGTCAGAGTGACGTTACGTGAAGTGGGCGTGTCCCAACGCGTCCTAGCTGGACTTTTTCAAGGGTTTTTATTTTTTCAATGGGAGTATAATTGTATCTCCTATCAGTCGTTGTCATTATCTGCTAGGACATTTTTTTTGGTGTTGGCAACACCATATACATCTGCACTATAATTAGGACATTTGTATCTCTACACCAGTCTCCTATATCTGCTATTTTATTTGGATCAAATACAAATCCACCGCATGTACAATTGGCTGGAGGCCATCAATTTTTAATGTACAACCTTTATGTTTTTATTGTTTACCACGCTTATGGTTATTAATGATTGGTATTTAACATGTTGATTTACCATTGTATTTCCAATTGATTGTATATAGTGATATACAGGCGGATTTTAACCTAATTTGTAATAATTGTTATGTATTAAATTGTATCTATTTGCCATTTTTGCACTCAGGTTTTTTTGCTCTTTTATCTCAATTAAATTGACTCCAGCAGAGTGAAACTATTTTGTGGATGATAGTGAAATGTGGTCAATTTTATTAGCATTAAATGAGTTAATGCATTTTCTTGAGTTTCCTCAATTTATTGTTTATACTGATCATAAAAATCTTGAATATTTAAAAAAGGCAAAAAGACCTAATTCTTGGAGGACTCATTGGGATCTCGCAGCTTAATTTTGTAGTGACTTATCATCCCGGATCATGCAAAATTGCCTATATAGACAATTTTAGAAGTTCTCAGAGAAGTCTAAAGAAATGATTTCACCATTGAAGCAGGTTGTGAATACTCTTTAAATTGCCCCATTATAAGCTAAAGCTGGGTACACACTACACTGTTTTCGTCCAATAATCGGCTCGACATACGACTGCTCGTTCAAAAGTCGGGTCAGTGTGTGCAGTGACACGATGGTCGAAAGTCTGCCCAAATGAACGATTATCGCCTCATTTGGTTGGTCGTACCGTTTAATATTTTCGTTTCAATCTCGTTTCTGCTGTGTAGTGTGTATAAACTTCCGACCGATCCACAACAGTGAGTACGAAATTACAGTGATTGCTCACAACAACATGGCTGTAAAAAGTCGCTAAAGGGACGTCCGCTCTTCCCTTTATCGTCCTAAACAAGGCTAGTGTGTATGCAGTCCATGGACCGAGCGATCGGACCATTGATCGCATGTAAAATCGCTCGGCATAAAAAGTTGGTCGAAATTTCTGTAGTGTGTACCCAGCTTAAGATTGCTAAAACCATTAAAAGATGATATAACTGTGTTAAGCTGAAGCTCAAATACCCTGAACTCCAAACTCAGGCAAACAGTTGCCTTACCAGATATTGTAAAGTATTTTTCCTACAAGTGTTTTGAAACAGATTGTTATTTGACTAAATCATCATTCTCATGTGGCAGGTCATGTGGGAAAAGTTAAGACCTTTGACTTGATAAAAAGATGTTACTGGTAGTCTAATATGCATAAAGAGATTTATCAATATGTGGAAGCTTTCTCAGTATGAGCTTGAAGGAAATCTTCCCAGTGACCAGCAAGCTTGTTACAACCATTGCCAGTACCTCAGGGACAGTCTCCAAATTGGATGTGCCCAACTTTAAGAGACTATGTTGCTTTTTTAGAAAGAGGCCCAAAAAAAATATTTCTTAAGCATTTTAGAATTAACCACGTTTCTGTCATTCTATGCATATAATGGATCTGTGAACACAGAGGAAATAGATTTATGAATATACTATATACATGCATATATATATACATATATATATATATATATATATATATATATATATATATATATATATATATAATAAAAAAGCCTAGCGGCGTGTGTTAGTCTGTGTGTCTGTGTGTGTTAGTCTGTGTGTGGTATACTGACATTATTTGACAAAAAAATTAGAATAGTGAAGTCAGTTACCTTTCATCATCCCCCCATCCCCCTGTGGGAGGGGTAGTAAAGGCTAAATTTACGAGTTGAGGGGTCAAACTAATTTTCGTGAGGTAATTTTACCTCATGAACACACATTAAAAAGGGCGCTTGCGTCGGGAAGTAACGCTCTTTCCCCGAGGAGGCCTGGGCTAGGCCCAAATGCATGACAAAAACCTTTTTAAGACCTTAAGTAGCTTGATTTGACTAGAATGCATGAGTATCATGCACGGGTTAACATATATATATATATATATATATATATATATACACACATCTCCTGAATGTGTTATCTCTCTATGGATGTTATATTGCTTTTTGTGAGGCTGTCCTAAGCTTCAAATGTTCTGGGATCATATCCCAAATTGATGAATGAAAATGTAGACTATACTTAATATAACATCTAATTTAAAGTTTCCAAGGTCAACTCAGATCTTTCTCAACTTTAGTCCATGATTTTAAATCTTTTAGAAGATGACTAAGTTATATGGACCTTAACATTTTGTGAGTGGATGCCTTAAGTAAGTCTACCTTTTTCCCATAATGGATATGGATAACTTATGTGCAAAATAGAATACTAATTTGCACCCCTTGCATTGTAACATGGTGAACCAGTGATACCCATTTTATACTAATTTCCTACAAGTGATCAAAGTAGGATCAGTCCTCCTAGCAGCCCCATATTTTCAGAAGTAGGTTTCCTCACTTCTCAACTATCACATTATGTTGATATTTATTTACATCTATTCATCACTAAATGACCTTCTAATTTAAAATACACTTTGAAGTATTATCAGCATTATAACATATATAATGGTTACCATATTATTTAGTTACATTTCATGTACAATCACTACATACCTTTATTCCTCATGATATAGGATTAAAAGCAATATCTCGCAATTGATCAATGTTTATTCCTTATTACACCAACATTTTATTTCAGTTTCAATATATTTTATTCTCTCTCACAATTATGGTGATGGGTCTAAAAGTGTTGTGGAAGTGCACATTATGTGCATGAGTTAAGTGGATTACATTTCGGGAAACTCTCATTGAGTCTAGACAGTTTTGATTTTAATTACAACTTTACTCATACATATTTAACAACATATTTTATGTTTTGGGATTAAAATATAAGGAATTTTAATACTAAATACACTACTAGGTATTCATTTTTAGAAGGCAAATGTTAATTCCTACCTTATAGTTCCCATCCATAAAAAGTGTATTTTTACTAAATAAATACATTTTAAATTATATTTGCTGTACTAAAGTTCCTGTAACTTTTAATCAATTATTGGGGGATGTTGGCATACAAAAAGTACAAGAAATGAATGCTTTCAATAAGACACTGAGGAAGCACATGGTGGGAAATGCTTCTGGATTTGTGGGATACCAATTGGAATGCTCACCATTTGATGCGCTCCATATTGGCTGTTACAAGCTGTAGCTTCTAAATTCACTCTTTTGTAATAACTAGATTTTATCTTGACTACTTTTTTGTCTACTTTTATTGCACACAAGCTGTTACTTATCCTTAACAAGTGCCCTTTACACTGAGATGATGGCTTAAATGTTTTGATCAAAATATGAACTAATACCTCCTGTTTTCATTTTTCTAGATACACACAGATATGCAGTGTTAAGGATAAGCACTGACAACTGTCTTTTTTTTGCATATATGGGCAATTATATTGCCACTCACCTGATACCATATACACTATGGGATATACCGAGCGTGGGCTTATTGCCAAGCAGCTAGTACCATATATAATATGGGATATACCAAGCGCAGGGTTGTTTTTTTCTCTGGTTTTGTTTCAAAATATTGCCTTATTGTCATAGCAGCTGCCCATGAAGCCTAGTTAAGGCACATTTGGGTGTGGCTCACAAGACAGCCCTTGCTAGATGTAAACCCCTATACCTGGGAGGTGAGTGCATCTGATTTTAACAGCATTTTATTGGTGTTTTAATTCTATAGATCAGTGTAGAACCTGCATATAATGAGGTGCCCTTGCTGCTGGGATGCAGGCTTAAATGTTTTGATCAAGATATGAACTAATACCATATGTTTTTATTTTGCTAGATACACACAGATATGCACTAAGGATAAGCGCTGACGACTGTTTTTTTTGTTTTGTATACATATATGGGCATTTATATTGCCACGCAGCTGGTACCATATATAATATGGGATATACCGAGTCGGGCTTATTGCCATGCAGCTGGTACCATATATAATATGGGATATACCGAGCGCAGGGTTGTTTTTTCTCTTGTTTATTTGCAGCTTTTCAGTCTGCTTCCCTGCTCTTTGTTACTGTGTATAAAAGGAGACAAATACCCCCAAACCTAAAAAACACAAAAAACATAAACAGCATGACCACTTTCCTTATATTATTGCAATTGTTTATTTATAAGGCACCATATAGGTCCGCAGCACAAAACAAAGGGGAGTATATAAAAATTAACAGGCTACTACAAGAAGAAGTAGGGTCCTGGTTATGAGAGCTTGCAATCTATAAGGGAGAGTCAGACAGAAGAGATGGAGACACAAGTGATGATGTATGTGTGGGGAGGGTGAGTCAGTGGAGGAAGAGCTAGGACGTGGACTGGTAACAAAGACAATATTTCTTATCTCAGGTCTCTCATCCTGTACTTAAAATGCGATGCATATTGTACTTCAACAAGCAAATTTCTAGGCACTCTTGTCTCAATGTAAAAGAAAGCTTCAAAATGATACATGTAACAAAGACAGTCCCAATGTTCTGTCACTTTGTGGTGTAGAATGCATACCAGTTAAAAATAATAGCAGGATGGTGTTATATTTACCTTCCCGTGACCTTAACTTAATTAAGGATTATGGATATTTTCTCCACTGCCTTATTTAAAGGTAATTCAGTCCAGGCAGAGAATATCAGCTTCTACTCCTACTGTATTTCAATAGATGGGCCATGTTTTGTAACTAACCAAACTGGCTATATCCAGCAATACATTGGTTGGTTAAGAAGTACACTTTTGAGGTAGAAGACTCTTCTCAGCCCCGTTTTGACCATCTAATAGCTAAAACAACAAAAGTATTAGTAATAAGTATCGCCTATGTAAACCAAGGTATACATTTGAGCTGATTTTTGCCATGTTTACGGCACTACGGACACCTAGTGGCACCCTATAAATAAAAATTAATAATTAATAATAATGTGATGGGATTCATCTTGGGAACTAAATTAATTGACACTGATTAGCTCTGACATCTACCCCTGCACTGTTAATATAATACAAAATAAAAATCCTACTGGTCTGGTGGTTTCTGGCCATAGAAAGAAAAGGTTGGTTATTTACCCTAGCATCTTAACAAAGTTTTGGAGTTGTTCAGTTAGTGATTATTCTCTCTACATTGGGTGGATTTGCTGAGACTGCAAGACTATGGAGTAGTGTTCTGAAGGTTACTTATGCCATATTTCCCTTCCTTCTGAACTGCATGCAAGGTGTCCTATTGTGAAATACATAGTGATAAATGTATATATATATATATATATATATATATATATATATATATATATATATATATACATATATATATGACTATGTGTTTATGTATATATACATATATCACTATAAAATATTTGCATATGTATTATGGCATGCGGTGGAATGAGGTATTCAGATTAGTTTTTTAAATTAACTTTTGTTGACCAAATGTACGCACACATCTACTAGAAGCATGGACCCACTCTCTCTCTCTCAGGTACTTACAGGAGTGTGAATATATAGATAGGTATACAAAGCACTCCTGCTTGCAATTTTCCCATTACTTTGAACATTATGCTGAATAGATTATGGGGTAGAAGGATCATTTATCCATGGGTGTTCCACATAATTCCATTCCATGTCATGTACTTTCATTGTTAAAACCGTTACTATAATCTATATAAATGTTACACAATGGATTTTAGCTGTTAATAAGCTAATGGAATCAAGGAGCTCTCCCATGCAATTAAAGAAATATAAAATAAATATTTCCCTATTTGGGCAATATGAATTGTTTTGACACCGAGGACAAATATAAATTGATCATGAATGCCAACAATTAACTTATCGGGAAAGAGTTCTACATAATATCTCACCTAACTGTTACAGTACCTACATAAAGATTAAAATTGATTAAAACAACAAGAGAGATTTTTATGTTTATAGTGCTATATTTTATATGTTCTTTAGCAAGCCATTTAATTTTATCAAATAATTGTCTTAATATTTACTTCTTATAAATTATTTCATTGTCTAGTTTACATAGAAAAGTTATTAGAAAAGTTTCTCTGTGCTGTCACATCTGGGTGCAAGTGCTGTCATCGGCGATAGCACACTGCTATTCCTACTACAGTGATCTCTGGCAGCCAATGGAGGTTACTGCAGCAGGAACAATGGGAACTCTATCAACAAAGATAATGCCAGTGGCACATAATCTGGATTCAGCATCTGCTTTTACACTTGTCACTATTATTGGGGGCTATATGGTTTTTACTCCAGCAGATTAAAGTCTATATTGTACACTTACTGTCATACTGGAGACTGTATTGTTCAATATCCACCAAATGGGGGTCTATATTAGCTGCCAGGTTAGGGTTTGCTTTATATGAGATTTTCTTTAGCAACATATCAACAAATGTTTTGACATTTCAACATGGGAGAAAAAAACAGCCACTGTCAACTGCAACAATGGATTGGTTTTGGGCCTGAGCCACAACGGGTGGAACCAATAACTTATACCTTCAAGGCAGGGTGTCATCTTTCCCAAAGCCTAGGGCAGCATAAAAGGTAAGAGAGTCTCAACTCGCACCATCTGTTGCCAACTCAATGGGGTTATATGGTTGGAGGGCCCAGGAGGATCCACTGCCGTGAAAAAGCATAGGAAAGCCTGACTGGAGCTTGGCAAAAACACACCTGAACAAGCCTACTTTTGGAAGAATGTCCATGTGCTTTACCAAATTTTTTGTAAAGCACATCATCCGTATGTCTACAGAAAGTAAAAAAAAAGAAAAGAACACCTTCCATACAGCCAAGCAAGAAGGAAAAATCTGGAGATTACCAGGCCATTTTGAAGCACAATGTTGAACCCAGTGTTGAAAGCATGGGTCTTCCAAAAGGACATTGATCCCAAATACACTTCAAAAAAACACTCTGGAATAGATCAAGACATGACACTGGACTGTTCTGAAGTGGCCAACAATGAGCCAAATATAAATCCAATAGAACACCTCTAAAGAGATCAGAAAACTGTAGTTGGGTGAATGCACCCTTCCAATCTGGGAGATCTTGATCAATTTTTGCAAGAAGAGTGGGTCAAACTGCCAGCAGAGAGATGCAGGAATCTATACCATGACTATATGAAGCAGCTATTTTAACCAATGGCTGTGCTGCCAAATATATAATTTGAGGGTGTCAGTAATTTTGTCGGTGCCATTTCTTTTCATATTCTGATTTAAAAGGATATGCAATATTAAACAATGGTTTTGTATATTAATAGAGAAAGAATTGTGCAGACTAAATACTGTTGATGTTTAGAGGCATTATGAGTTATTTGACAAAAGTGCAAGGGTGCCAATATTTTTGTCCATGAGTGTATACATATATACATGGACCATAAATACTAAGAATGTAATATATATATATCATATATTTTCAAATTTTACATTTCCTGCCAGTTTTTCTTGTATTACATATTTAAGAACAAGGGGCCCGGTTCATTAAGGATCTTAACTTAAGAAACTTCTTAGTTCAGTCTCCTGGACAAAACCATGTTACAATGCAAGGGGTGCAAATTAGTATTCTGTTTTGCACATAAATTAAATTCTGACTGTTTCATGTAGCATACAAATATTTGATAGCTTATTTGTACACTGAAATTTAAAGTTGACATTTGGGTGCTACATGAAAAAACAGTCAGTATTTAACTTATGTGCAAAACAGAAAACTAATTTGCACCCCTTGCATTGTAACATGGTTTTGTCCAGGAGACTGAAATAAGAAGTTTCTTAAGTTAAGATCCTTAATGAATCAGGCCCAAGATGTTATTTTTGTTTGAATGCATATTGGTCTTCACATTTGCAAAATGTTTTTTCACTTTCATCTAGGCAAATATTTTTGGGGAACATAACCAAAGTGCTTTGAAGGTTCAGATACACTCATAAAATGACTAGCCATTTATTTGAATATGATTCTAAAGACAAACTCTTAAATGTAAATTACAGACAGGTACAGGTGTGGAAATTGAGGCTGTAACCTGACCCATGGAAGGTGTGTGCTGTAAGAAAAAATAAATTTTCTAATAGAACAGAGCCAACCCTGTGCAGTAAACAAGGAAATCACAGGGAATAACACATGTTTGTCTTGCTAAGAAGAATAAGAAGAAGTTCTGCAAAATGAGCTGAATGATTTAATGTTACAATTTAGACACAGAGTACTAGAACAGCAAATGTGGAGCGAATGCATGTCAAAACGCGAAAGAACAATCAAAATGCAGTAGAGATTTTTCTGGCATCTTTAGGTCACCGATTTTTAGACTGAAATAATGGTAAACTAATAAGGGTAAAGGAAGGTAATATTAAATTCTAGGAAATCATATCTCCACAGAAATGTAGGCAGCCTGCTGTCCTACACTAGGCATTAAACAGCTTGAATGTGTTAATGCAACAATGTTCATTTTCTTTCTCTGCGGGCTTCTGTCTTAAAGGTTATCTGTTAACAACTGCAAAAAAATGCTTTTCTGCAGCGTGGGTAAATTTTTCATTGAGAACTGCTATTGGTACAATACATGCCTCATTAGTTTATAAGAGGGAGCTAGTCTCCATTAATTCTCTTTTCACTTCATTTGCTTGGCTCCGTTATAATTAGCTTCAGAATAACGTGGGCAGCTTTCAAAAGATTTATAAACACAATTGCAGTCTCTAGCACCATGTTTTATTCTTATATTTATTTTGTTGCCAAAAGTTTGGGAGAAAAGTTAGCAGTAACCTGCAGTGCAAAATAAGATTTAATTAACTTGATTTTCTCTGTCTTTTTGTCATGGTTATAAAAAGTGTACTATATCATGATGTGTCACTGATAGTTTAAGAGCTGACGTAAGGCTGGATAATTTATTCACTGAAAGAAACAATATAAGAATATCAGTGCGCTCCATTGTTAGTTCATACGTTTTTAATACTAGCACATTCTTGTTTCACGTTACAATAGTTTATGCTTCCTATATGTTTATATTATTAGCATTTCCTAATGCTTTTGCACTGGGCTTGGACATCATAGTTTTAAATAGTCGAAAGGAGTGAACAAATATTATGGTGGCCAAAAATATTGGCACCTTTACAGTTTTTTAAAATAAGTATTACAATTTCTTCCAGAAAATTGTTGAAATGAAAAAATATGTTGGTATCCACAGATTAATTTTCTTGGCTTTTAGTGTAATCAAACAAAAAAAGCAGACACAGTACTAAGCCACAGCTTATTCCACATATAAATTCTTAAGTGGCTCAAACAAAATTTTTGGCACCTTTTTGAAGTAGTTGCAAATAAATAGCTTTCAAGCAGGTGATTCTTCTTCACTTTGGAACTGAACTCCTGGTTAATGTCACTGTGTGCACTGCAATGAGCGCGGGGAAATTAAAGAAAGCCAGATAATTGCCTGAGAAGGTCAGACCGAATATTGGTGCCAAGCATGGACAATCTTAAGACTACAAATCAATCTCTAGAGACCTTGATGCTCCTGTTTCTTCCACACATAATGTTATTAGGAATTTTAAGGACCATGGCACTGTAGATTACTTCCATGGAAAAAGTAAACCTGTTAGAAGATTGCCGAGCACAATGGTGGAGAAAGCATGTTGAACGATTGCCAAACATGGAGGAGGTTTAGTGATGTTTTGGGTTCTTGAATGTGTGCATGGCTTTACGAAAGTCTGGAGATTATCAGGCCTTTTTGGAGTGAAATGTTGAACCCAGTATTAGAAAGCTGGATCTCTGTCAACAGCCCTTTGGCAGGAAAATAACCCCAAACACACTTAAAAAAGAATACAGGTATGGTTAAGGATAAGATGCTGGACTGTTCTGAAGTGGTCGGCAGTGAGTCCAGATCTAAATCCGATAAATCACAGATATAAAACTTATAGAACACCCATGGAGAGATCTGTAAACAGCAGTTGCGAGAGAAAGAAAATCTGGGAGAATGGAGCAGTTTGCACAAGAACAATGGACCAAATTGCCGGCAGAAGTGCAGGACGCTCTTCTATAACTATAGGAAGCGGCTGATTGCAGTTATTTTGACCAAAGGCAGTGCTACCAAATACTAAAATGCCAACTTATGTTTCAAGGAAATGGTGAGTGATTTAAAAAGTGCGAGGGTTCCAATATTTTTGACCCTGCTTTACTATTCAATAGTTCCTGATGGTGGTAGTTTAACAGTATATCACAGTACACAGTTCATTTTTGCATGTCTGTTTAAGGGAATATCTGTAGGATATACCTAGCATATTTGGATGATATAAATAGGATGTGCTCATCAATGAAAATTTGCAATGTATGAATTGTTTTATTTTAAAAAAAGTTTTGATGTATTTAGTACCTTAGAGTAAGGTTTGAGTAAACATACAGGGCCTGATTCATTAGGGAAAGTTAAAAATTGAGTAAGTTTTCTTACTTAGGTTTTCTGGACAAAACCATGTTGCAATGCAAGGGGTGCAAATGAGTTTATTATTTTGCACATAAGGAAAATACTGGCTATTTTTTCATGTAGCACATAAATATATGATAGCTTATTTGTACACTGAAATTTAAAGTTGGTCTAGGACAGGGGAAGGCAACCTGCGGCTCTCCAGGTGTTGTGAAACTACAAATCCCAGCATGCCTTGCCACCTATCTGCTGGTTATCTACTGGCAAAGCATGCTGAGACTTGTAGTTTCACAACACCTGGAGAGCCGCAGGTTGCCTACTCCTGGTCTAGGATATGCCTTACCCCAAATATAAACAACTAGATCTCTGGCGCTAATATGATAAAGTAAAACCTTAAATAACAGATGGTATCAATCGCAGCATTTCATTAGGGGTAGTGTCATTCCCTTAAAAAAAATAGATAAACAAATAAAAAGAAAAGATATGCGTAGAAAGTACCGAATTATATATACACAAAACAATTTATTAGTTAATACACATATTGTTTAAATTAAAAAACTAAAAAATATTAACAACATAGCTCTGTATAATATCAATATAAAACATTGAATTATTTGGCAGCTGAAAAATAATGAAGTGGAACTTGAGTGTTTGAAATAATCTTAAAACCTCAATGAAGGCAATATCATCCAATGTCCTCCAGTGTATCCAGTAAAGTATGTCCGATAATTTAAATTGTATCAGTGGGAGTAATTAAATCCACAGCAGTCACCCGTCTTGGAACAGGGAATAAACAAGCCCCCTTACCGCATAAGCGGCTCTTGTAAACTAAGGCTAAAGTCTATATGACTTTTTGTATCAGCGGAGAAGTAAACAAGGGTGCAATATATACAAGTCCACACATCCTCAATGATTCGACCGCTGATTTAACGGAACAGAATACAAACAAGCCTCCTTACCGCATGAACGGCTCATGTAAACTTGGGCTGAAATCTGTATATGGTGCGCACCACTTCTTGATCTGGAAGAAAATCGGTGAGTGTGTATAAAGTTCCTTAAGAACAATAGCAGTAAATCCCTGAGGTTAAAAGTTCTCACATCCAATGAACTCAGTTGGCAAACTAAACAGCACTAGGACGGCAATAGCGACGCGTTTCATCTGTCATGCAGACTTTCTCAAGCAGTATTGCTACATCTCCAAAGGGCTGTTTTATATAGAGGATATTGGACTCCCATTAAATGGATTAATTTCAGGTGTCTTGGATTAGTAACTTTAAGCACACAATACACAAAGTAAGGAATATTAAAAATATATGAAATTAAACAAATAATCTAATAACTGAACAAATATAGCAGAAGAAATTGTAAACCATATAGTACTGAATAAATAGTACTGAATAAACAAATACATGGTAAATGAATAGAGATAATATAAATAAATATAAAAATAAATAACAATAAAAATAAATATAAATATTAAAACACATACTTCTATATTGCATATATAAATAAATAGTGGCACCATATATATCATATAAAAGGAGTTACCCTAAATATAAATCTGCCACTACATTTTAAATTTGCCTCCCCCTCCGATGCAAGATGGTTTTGCCTAACTTACTTTTGCTTAACTTTTCTGAATGATTCAGACACACGATGAATATGAAATTCTGATTTTATTGGGTAATTGAATAATTTTATAGTTTTCCGTTACATTATTATAGACTTAGACATGAGCGAACATAATCCTAGATACACAAAAGTAATTTTTCCATTGTTTATATCTATCTATCTATCTATCTATCCATATCAATGGATGTTCAGTGTATATGAACAGACCAGCACAGGCTTAGAAAAAAATATCAAAACATTCATTTAATGAGGTATAAAATACATTACGGAGTAATGCCCAAAGAATGTTTCTGTGTTCCACACTTTCCTCGGGAAGTTTGCTTGTTTGTTGGTGAATATTTTAAACAGTTCTCAATGTAAAGCTGCCAAATCTTACATAGTTTTTTAGTATTTAAAAAGTAACCTATTAGACTACATAGTGACAATGCGACAATGTGACAATGCGACATGGTGGCAAATATTGAAAACATAGTTTGCTGGTTGTAAACAATTGTTTGACTGCTGGAAGGAAACTTTCTCCACAACACGACATAACGATTATGCAATAAAGCAACAAATCTTATTTTCTAAATAGCACTGGTCTATTTACCAAACAATTTGCTAATATATAAAAACTGCTACACATTAAAAATCAGACCCACACAATGTCGGTTGACCCTACTAGTTTGTCTATCTATCTATCTATTTATCTGTCTTTCTATTTATACATCTTAAATATGACACATAGTTCTGGACAACTGTCAATAAGAAATACATTGGAGAACCTGAGACAATTCAAAAATGGACAACATGATTAATAAAGGAAATCTAAGTTAATTTTAGTATTATACCACAATCTTTCTCCATACGTTTTATAGGATCCTCACATATCTGTTGAATTGGGGACCCTGTTCCTTCCAGTTCTCGCATGACATTGACCTTATCACAAGCAACTTTGCACTTACTTCTATAATCACAGGAGTGAATAGGTCACTATACCTCACAAGATCAGTACAATCATCTCCTGACATGCTCAGTGCTGCTGTGATCTGATTAGCTACAGGCTGTTCTGTAACAGCTAACTTTAAAACTGGATACATTTGGATGAAAAGAAGATGAAGATTGAATAAAATAAGGCTCTGTATTAACTTCGTGTTTTGGTTTTTGTTTTGGCAAAACTGCCCTCACGTGTTTTGGTTTTGATTTTGGTTTTGGATCTGTATTTAAAAAAAAAATAATTGCAAAAAAATGCTAAAATAAAATAATTGAGCTCTTTTTTTGTTCCTACATTATTATTAACCTCAATAACATTAATTTCCAGTCATTTCCAGTCCATTTTTGTCAAGTGATAAGAACACTGCTACCCCTGTTTCTGTGTGAGCAATGGCATTAAGCAAAAGCACCGAAGACTGGAGAGTGACAAGAATACTGCTGCCTCTGTTTCTGTGTGAGCAATGGCACTGAGCAACATTACTTGAGAATGGAGAGTGACAAGAACACTGCTACCCCTGTTTCTGTGTGAGCAATGGTGCTGGATCTCCTGGGGAGGGAGGTACTTATGGAATCTAAAACCCGCGAGATCCGACAACGCAATGGTGATGTTTTGCCTCGATTCAGATCCGAGGAAGCAAATCACATGATCGCAGGAGAATGATTCCTCCACCCCTGCGATCGCAATCTGGTGCCTGGCTATCATGGTGACTGCCAGGCTGAAGACATCAGCGCATAGTAGCGGAGACCAGCGGACTGCAAGACAGCGGGCCCCCCAGGTAAGTTTGTGTTATGCTGTTGCTCATCGGGGGGAGGGGGGGATTTCTGATGGCGGCCCTGTGTATATCTACAGTATTTAGTCATTTTTATGCAGTGATTTCTATTAGCTATGAGACAAGGATTCACAAATGTATTGCTGGTAAATGAGGTCCACTAATGAGAAATTTGCTACACATATAATGATCCATCTTGACAGTTAAAATACTATTAAATTTGTATTGGAATTGTCTATGACTTTTTTTGAACCCACATTGCTCAAGCTCTCACAGAATACAACAGTCATAAGTCATACATATTTTGTATTAATTTCCAGCCATCCCTTTAAAACTGCAAACAAATCAACAGCTAAATGTAAACGTGTGCTTTATGTTAGGCAAGTCAGCTTTTTATCCATTCCTGTACATTTGTATATATTTTAGCGACCCCCTCACCTTTATTTACACAAACTATCAAATTCCATTCACATGTATGCCAGGGGGCGTTACACCAATTTTTTTTCTTTCTTATTATTAGGGTAATCAGGGCCATCTTAACAACATTACGGGCCCCTGGGCAAAGCAGTGCACTGGGGCTCCTACCTTCACAACCACTCACAGGAATAAAAATGTAAATTATCGATAAATTGAAGTTTATATTTATTGTTACCTGTAAAAAAAAGTCAGTATTTAAACCTTAAAAAAACATGCTGTACTACAGAGATTAATCCACATAAAAAATTTTAACAATATCTTGACAAGTGAAAAAGAAAATATTCAACAATGCTAAATGTTCACAATAATCACCAAATCAGTACATCTCTTACCTTGCTGCTGTATCCAGGGGATGAGGTTTCTAAAAGCTACATCTAGTCTCTTCACAGTACTTCACAATCGCTGTGGAGGGAACTGTTGGTGATAAAAAAAAAGTCATAAATGGCCAACAAACCCATCACACTCCTTCACATGCCATCAAACCTAACTAAGTGCCCCTTGCATGCCCATTAGATCTCTCCATATGCCCCTTACATCCACATCAGCTGCTTTTGTCCCCATCATATCTCCCTTATTTCACACACTGTGCCCTCCATTATGCTCTTGTTTGTCCCCCTTCATCATAGCCGGATTAAGGGGGGGGCACAGGGGGCACATGCCCCGGACCCCCCTCTCTCCGAGGGCCCCCCGCCGACGCGCGCATAACTTCTACTGATTTTTTTTTATTTTTTTACACTTTTCTTTGTAGCGGCGGCGGCGGAAGGGGGGGGGTTCGGGGCTCCCTTCGTTGGTGGGGGGAGCCGGGTAGTAAAAAAAAAAAAAAAAAGATACACTACTCACCTCACAGCGGCTCTGGCGTCCCTCCTCCTCCCTGCACTGTTGATACTGAATGACAGGCGTGACGTCATCAAGTCACGCCTGTCATTCAGTGAGGAGCAGTGCGGAGAGGACCAGGAAAGAAAAAAGAAGACAGAAGAGAGGAGAAGAAAGAAGCTAACAGAAAGGTAAGTAAAAAAAAAAAGGGAATAACGCAGAAAGGCACTATGGAGGAAATAGGAAAGAAGAGAGGCACAGTATGGAGGAAATAGGAAAGAAGAGAGGCACAGTATGGAGGAAATAGGAAAGAAGAGAGGCACAGTATGGAGGAAAAAGGAAAGAAGAGAGGCACAGTATGGAGGAAATAGGAAAGAAGAGAGGCACAGTATGGAGGAAATAGGAAAGAAGAGAGGCACAGTATGGAGGTAAAAGGAAAGAAGAGAGGCACAGTATGGAGGTAAAAGGAAAGAAGAGAGGCACAGTATGGAGGTAAAAGGAAAGAAGAGAGGCACAGTATGGAGGTAAAAGGAAAGAAGAGAGGCACAGTATGGAGGTAAAAGGAAAGAAGAGAGGCACAGTATGGAGGAAATAGGAAAGAAGAGAGGCACAGTATGGAGGTAAAAGGGGGAGAAGAGAGGCACATTATGGAGGTAAAAGGGGGAGAAGAGAGGCACAGTATGGAGGAAAAAGGGGGGGAATAGGCACAGTATGGAGGAAAAAGAGGGAGAAGAAAGGTACAGTATGGAGGAAAAAGGGGGAGAGGAGAGGCACACTATGGGGGAAAAAGGGGGAGAAGAGAGGCACAGTAAGGAAAAAGGGGGAGAGGCACAGCATGAGAAAAAAGGGGGGAGAAAGGCACAGTATAAGAAAAAAGGGTGAGAGACACAGCATGAGGAAAAAGGGGGGGGGGAGAGACACAATAGTGGGGACAATTAATTTAAGATGGGGTGGTTTGGGGAGAATGAGGTCCCTTTATTAAATGTGCCTATGAATTATTTAATGGCAGTGACGGTTGCGGGAAATAGGTATATTTCTGAAATGTAAATACTATTAATTTATTGCTGGGGCTGTTTGTAGGGAGGGAAATAAACCTATTTATTAAATGTGAATACTATTATTTTAATCCTGGGGCTGGAGGAAGGCCTAATTATAAACCATGGGTGGTACTGATTTAACGCCGGGGGTGGCTGTAATTTTCTAAATGTACCCATTTTTTTTCTCCAAATAGGGCCCCTAACATTCCAGGATCCAGACAAGCCGCAACTAAAGAAACCTGCAGCACAGGTGGTGAAAGTGAGACGAACAGGTAGGAAAGAGCAGCAAAGTCTGTGAAATGTTGTGATTCTAGTGGGACAATCCCAATTTTTGGTGACCGTTCAATGGTGTACACAACAATGCAGTTTTTTTGTCTGTAGGAGGGTGGCCTGGCCATGCCCAGTGATGCATTATCAATGGTATTTTAATTTGCGGTATAACTGCTAGTTTTAATGTGCATTATACATTTTATTTTTAAAGTGCGGTATCATTGCTAGTTTTAGTGTACATTATCAATGGTATTTTTAATGTGTGATATCATTGCTAGTTTTAATGTGTGGTGTCAATACCCATTTTAATGTGGTGTTTTAATGATTGTTTTAATGTACAGTATTTTAGTTTGTGGAAGCAATGATTTTTCTTATGCAGACAACCTAAGCGAGCCCTCTGGGAGAGCTGTACGTGTCATACTGTGGGCTGTACGTGATGTAATGCAGGATGTGTCACTATGCCCTTAATTTTAGATCTTAGGGGCCCCCCTGTCTTAAGTGCCCCGGGCCCCCCGAAGCCTTAATCCAGCTCTGCCCTTCATCATGCTTCTGGTCTGCCCCTGTATCACACACTGTGCCCTCCATTATGCTCCTGTTTGTCCACCTTCATCATGCTTCTGGTCTGCCCCTGTATCAGACACTGTGCCATCCATTATGCTCTTGTTTGTCCCCCTTCACCATGCTTCTGGTCTGCCCCTGTATCACACACTGTGCCATCCATTATGCTCCTATTTGTCCACCTTCATCATGCTTCTGGTCTGCCCCTGTATCAGACACTGTGCCATCCATTATGCTCTTGTTTGTCCCCCTTCATCATGCTTCTGGTCTGCCCCTGTATCAGACACTGTGCCGTCCATTATGATCCAGTTTGTCCACCTTCATCATGCTTCTGGTCTGCCCCTGTATCAGACACTGTGCCCTCCATTATGCTCCTGTTTGTCCACCTTCATCATGCTTCTGGTCTGCCCCTGTATCACACACTGTGCCCTCCATTATGCTCCTGTTTGTCCGCCTTCATCATGCTTCTGGTCTCCCCTGTGTCAAACACTGTTCCCTCCATTAATCTTCTGTTTGTCCCCCTTCACTTACCTTTCTATTGCCTTATTCTCTTCTTTTTTGTTTTCTTTTTTCCTCGCTTGCTTGTCTGTCACATCGTGACTCCTCAGTGCTGTGCTTCTCACTGAAAATGCCAAGTTTTTTTTGTTTTGTTGTTTTTTGTCAGAGCTTACTTCAAAGCCCTGCCTATTGGGCCCCCTTGACCAAGGCCCCCCCGGGTAGTTGCCCAGTGTGCCCAATAGGAAAGGCAGCCTGAGGGTAATTGATCTGTAAGAGTAGTCAGTATGTGAAGTGGTGATGACAGATTCACTAATGTCGCTTCTAAATGTTTTACATGCCTTTCTTACAAGAAATTATATCGGCAGTTATAATCAGTATGTTACTCAGTTGAGATAATTGATCCAGGACATAAATCTGAATGCTATATAAGGAGCCAGGAACACTTTGCCTTCCACTGTGAGGTTAATCTGACAACTGCAGCACTGGGGGATTTATTTTGCCTTCTTATGGATAAATGTACTTAAGATTTTATAAAAAGTTGAACTTGATGAACTTGTGTCTCATTTCAACTTCATTAAGATTCTCAGTGACACAGTTCCACCAAATGGATAGCACAGACTTGGACAAGTTTGGAAGACATTAGTATATGTATGAAAGTGTTTTTCTATCAATTCCTGAGGATATTTTGTTGTGAATTAATTAAAACAGCATGCATGTAAAACTTGTGCATCATTAGACCATTGTGAATAAAAGTGCCCTAAATTAATGATCTCCTCATTCTCTATTATTTTTGGACAGACAGTATATATCAGAAAAAGGCAAATAAAGGAATCTACTCTTCATGGAATTTGCTCTGGTGAGTTAGCCCCCATGCTGCTTGGGTTTCGGCATCTTGTCTGTAAATTTGTTTTGCTAAGTGGGCAAATATGTTTAAAATATTGACGCTTTGTGCATTGGCATTTATAGTTCTCTGTAAGGTATTCCACTTTACTTTACATTAAAACTTTATATTGAAAAGCAAAAGCTTTAACTTGTTCTGAAAATTGAAGCAATGTAAATATATTCACTTTTCCACATAGCTAAAATAAATTATAGATAATTCTGCTATCTAGGACAGTTAACCACAGGATCAAATATTGTAAAATATTAAGTGCCAGATGAAACTGCCCTACAAATGCTAAATTAGTCTGCTGTTTAATAAATGTGATTGAATATGCTTTGAATGTGTTGATATTTTGCAATTGCCCCATAAACTGCTTATGGAATACTAAACTTTAATTGCATATCAATTGATATTCATTGTTCAATAAGACTTCATATCAGACTGAAACTGGATTACCGCTGCATGTCCAGATGTATACGGTTGTATTCAATGGACTATTGAATGGCCAAGACAAAATATATAGGTTTTTTTTTAATCAATTGTCTCAAAATTCAAATTATGTACAAATCTTTAATATGCACTTTTAACACTCTAATTAGCATGATAACATGTTGTCACGGCTCTCAGGTATATTCCACAATATTAATGTACAGAAACAGTAATGCTGGTAAACTTAAATATTTATTGTGAATACAGACAGGGTGGATCTCAGTGGCTGAAGGGCCAGGCAAGGGATGAAACAAAATGTCCAGAAATAATATGCAAAACAAAAGTCTTTTAAACTTGCCAGGCTCCAGAGATGCAGAGTGAAGTCAGAGTGAAATCAGAGTCCAAAGTCCAGGTAATTATAAATAGCAAAATCCAGAGTTGTAACATAAACAGGGTTCCAGAGCTGAAACACATGCAGATATCCAGAGCTGTAACACAAACAATGAACCAGCAGGGAATGATTGCCACAGGTCAGTCTTTATGGTCTGATGATCAGCAAAACACTTAACAGCTGAGTGAGGACACACAATCCACATAGCGGCCACTAGTGGTGAAAATGCAGAACTGCACCTGTAGGCAGAAAAACATCAGGCCATAACAGTACGCCCCCTTAAACAAAGCGGATTCCAGACGCTTTTTTTCTTTTCCTCTCCCCAACCTAGACAGCAGATTTTTTCTTCTTACGGGCTTTGGAACGATGATTTTTCTTTTCAGATGCAGATCTCCCGACCGGAGCTGAGCACATAGCTGCTTCAGGATCTGGAATATCGGCAGATGCTGGAGCTTGCATTAGAGATAATGTTGGTTCCGGTGAAGACATAGAAGTTTCTATGATATCAGAGGCTGGGTCAAAAAGAGAGGGTGGTCCAAATTTCTTTGCCACTGCACCGATGAAGATACTGGTATGATAGAGAATGGGGTGATCAGATTCTATCAAGGACAGCGCCCACTCCAGAGCCTTTCCTTTAAAACCCATTAGTATGGTAGCTACTTGATTAAAGCTATTGGCATAATAAGTAGGATTAAAACGGAAATTATTGAAACACTGCCGTGTAAGAGCACAAAATTGATCCAGGTCCCCATCAAAAGGCAGAGGCTGAAACATGGGAAGGTCACAAGCGGTAGCCTTGGCAATTATAGCACAGGAGTCCATGGGTGGGCACTCAGAAGACCTTGGCTGTGGGTTAGCAGCTGTTACCTCGGACTGGGCACCCGACTCAGAAGGCCCGGACTGGGCACAGAGCTTGGAGAACTCGGATTGAGTACATACATCCGAAGGCCCAGACTGGGCACACAGCTTAGAGAACTCGGGTTGAGCATACATATCAGAAGGCCCGGACTGGGCACACAGCTTAGAAAACTCGGGTTGAGCATACATATCTGAAGGCCCAGACTGGGCCACACAGCTTAAACTGGACAGCGGTAGGAGGCGCCTCGGACGTGGCAGCACTGGGAGGCGCCTGGGACGCGGCAGCACTGGGAGGAGCATGGGACGCGGCAGCACTGGGAGGAGCCTGGGACGCGGCAGCACTGGGAGGAGCCTGGGACGCGGCAGCACTGGGAGGAGCCTGGGACGCGGCAGCACTGGGAGGAGCCTGGGACGCGGCAGCACTGAGTAAGAACTCGGGCTGGACCGCGTAGACCGGCAACTCGGGCTGGACCTTCAATAATGTCTTTTGAGCGGACTGAAAGGGTAGCGCCTTCTCTGGCACCTCAGGACAGGAGGCAGAGGCTGGCACCTCAGGACAGGAGGCAGAGGCTGGCACCTCAGGACAGGAGGCAGAGGCTGGCACCTCAGGACAGGAGGCAGAGGCTGGCACCTCAGGACAGGAGGCAGAGGCTGGCACCTCAGGACAGGAGGCAGAGGCTGGCACCTCAGGACAGGAGGCAGAGGCTGGAAGCTTGGCACTGGAGGCAGGAGCTGGAAGCTTGGCACTGGAGGCAGGAGCTGGAAGCTTGGCACTGGAGGCAGGAGCTGGAAGCTTGGCACTGGAGGCAGGAGCTGGAAGCTTGGCACTGGAGGCAGGAATAAATGATGGAACATAAACAAATTTGGAATGCAGAGAGGAAACAACAGGGGATGGATCAGTAGGCTGACGTGGTCTACGGATAGGACAGTCTTGTAAGAAGTGCTCTTTACTGGCACAGTACAGACACAATTTGTTTGTTATTCTGCGCCGCCGCTCCTCTTCGGAGAGATGGGGGCGTTGACCACCTGTGAACCGGGAATTAGTTAAACCATAGTTCTTAGTAAACTGCAAATTTGTAAGAGCACAATTACAATGTGCTGCTTGCACATATTCCACAGCAGAGAGGATTGGTGGAGACAAATCAGTTGCTTCTGCATTAGAAGAGACAGAGTCTGACAGCCTTCTGAGTGGGTCCATAAGCAAGGTAGAAAACTTAACCAGCTGGGAGCGTAGCAGGATTATGTCCATTTGTAATGCCTGTAGCATAGATGAGTCTGCAAAAGCTGGCACAGGTGTGGCCCCAGCGAGATCCATGAAGTTTGGCTGGTTCATTCTGTCACGGTGGATTCCACAATATTAATGTACAGAAACAGTAATGCTGGTAAACTTAAATATTTATTGTGAATACAGACAGGGGTGGATCTCAGTGGCTGAAGGGCCAGGCAAGGGATGAAACAAAATGTCCAGAAATAATATGCAAAACAAAAGTCTTTTAAACTTGCCAGGCTCCAGAGATGCAGAGTGAAGTCAGAGTGAAATCAGAGTCCAAAGTCCAGGTAATTATAAATAGCAAAATCCAGAGTTGTAACATAAACAGGGTTCCAGAGCTGAAACACATGCAGCTATCCAGAGCTGAAACACAAACAATGAACCAGCAGGGAATGATTGCCACAGGTCAGTCTTTATGGTCTGATGATCAGCAAAACACTTAACAGCTGAGTGAGGACACACAATCCACATAGCGGCCACTAGTGGTGAAAATGCAGAACTGCACCTGTAGGGACTTAGTGCAGAAAAGCATCAGGCCATAACACATGTTTTATTAGAAAATAAGTATATTTTGTAATTCTATTGTTAATCGTTTCTGCGTAGGCATTATTGAAAGGACCTATTTCAACAGATTACCAGTCAGCAAAGGTTCCAGCATGATTTTATACCAGCCCAGCAGAGGTGTCCACATGACAAGATACCCCACAGCAGAGGTGAATACATCATTATATACCAGGCCAGCATAATGCCCACATGATTATATATACCATTGCCATAAGATCACCTCCATAATACCTCACAACAAGAGTCTGTCACACGTTGATGTAGTCCCACAGGCATGTCTGACCAAGAGAAGTGGTTAGCTCTGGGGATAAATTAACAGATACCTAATGTTGTCACACAACAGAACATCTTTGCTGAATATTATGGAGTCAGGGATGGGTTTCTAACTCAAAGTACCAGATGAACTGGTACAATCTCATAAGGGACTGAAATGCAAAAGTCACTTCAGCATTACTTTCCCTCCACCATTTTCATGCCAGCCGGCTCAGAGGTCAGAATCACTATACTGGCTCTATTACAAAACTGATGAAATGATAATATTAAGATATGTATCATAAAGGTACATTGTATAGCATTACCTTAACTTTCCACTGCAGCTCTTAACAAATAAAATACAACCTGCGAATTCCATTATCGGTAGTTAAAACCTCACCCTCACATCTTTAAGATCTAATACAGGTTAGAAAGCTGAGACTACAGGTGTTTGAGCAGTTGTGACTTCTCTGACACTGTTCCTGTGTATGAATCAATCAGTTATTGTCTGACTGTTTAGAGAAATCCTAACATGGCATAGGGGTGACAAAGAGCATAATGGATGTATTTAGCTAAGAAATAATGCTTCAGTTATTGCAGATATAAAACATCTGCTATATATTAATGGCAAATGGGGGCTTTACATTCTCTTTAAAAACAAATAAGGCTGCAGGCCATGCCTGGATTCCTATGTCCATCAGATCCTATGCAGTGAACTAGGTTGCTTAGTGGTCAATCCATTAATGATAAGCAGGGCTGCCATCAGGGGGGTACCAGCGTATGGGGCCCGGGCTCACTAGGGGGCCCGCTCTCCTCTAATCCTGGCGTCCCCACTGCTGCATTGATCCTGGAGCTTTCAAACACAATCGCAGGGGAATGATCGTTCCACCCCTGCGATCATGTGATCCGCCCCCCTCTCCCTGAAGTTCCTGCCGATGATATAGGAAGAAGCAACAGAGAAGCTGCAGCCTGCAGGAATCAACATGTAGGTAAATATTTTTTATTTTAAGACAGATAGAGGTACTTAATGGAGGGATAAAGACAGCTAGAAGTTACAGAGAGAGAACTGGCTTAAGGGCTGAGCACACAAAGGGAGATTTATTGTTCATATGCAAACCCAGGACAGGCTAGGACACCACTTCCATCTGTTAGTGAGGTTATTTCTGGGTTCCTGTATGTACACCACTGAAAAATCATCCACACCACTGCCTGATACATGTGTCATTATTAATCAGAAGTGTAGTTATCCAGAGGGTCAAGTGTGAGAGTAGTTTATAAGTGATTCATACTGTATACTGAATTAACACAATTAGAGTAAGGTACATTACTGTGATCAGCCACCTATACCAGTTAGGAACTGCATGATAATATCTGAATTTAGTAGTAATTATGTTATTAAAGTTATTTGCCTGTTACTGTGATTTACATTGTATGCTCCTACTCCAATCTTCAACTGAACTGTGTGTATTACATTGTTGTCTAAGTTTGCATCCATTTATCTGCTATTTTACCCAAGCCACTGCACCTCTGCTTATTAACAACCGTGCTGTGGTAGTTTGCTCCTATCTACAGGGTGTGTGGGTCGACGTCTGTATATACACACGCAAATTGACCATACCTCCCAACCCTACCTCTTTTGTCAATCAGGCCAGGGGGTGTGACCACTCCTGATATCCAAGCTTATATCCATAATCCAAGCAAAATAAATCTCTTTGCATTTTATATTCCACTTCATTTTACATCCATATAAACCCATTATCACTAATAGGAGATATATATATATATATATATTTATTGTGTGATCTATACCTGCTAACAAGGCTCCTTGTCATTGTGTGATAAAAGCTGACTCTGCTTTTCCCACTTATTAGGATTTAGCAATAACCTAGGCTAATGCTTAGGATGTCTTGAAGGGTTGATATCATTTGAGATGGAGGTATAGTTTTTAATAAATACAATATTAAACAAAATTCAAAAATTGTACTTTAAGGGAAAAGGCGCATAAGGGAACAATAAAGAAAGCAAGGAAATGATGTTGGTGGATATAAATACATATCCGGTTGCCTAAAACTATGTTAAATTTTAGATTAAATAATATTCCTCTCCACACTACTTGATGCACAATCACAAATCTATAATTGAGATGTAGTTCAAGTAATTCAATTGCACAGGTATATATGGCAAATCCAATATAACAATAAGTTTATATCTGTGATTCAGTCCCACAGTCCAAAATAAATCCCACTTCCAATAGCGATTCAGAGCACACAAAGTTCAAATATGCTGCTCTTAGTAACTAATGTAGATTTGCATCAGTAATTGATGATAATGCAGTTCAGCCCCATTTACATCTGCCTCCAAATACATAAGCTGGGACAGTGGTTGGGAGGGTGCAGTCGGTTAGCGCTGGGAAGGGGGGGGAGGTTGTTGTGCTGGAGGGGCCCATGCCCGTTTCGTTTGTACTGGGCCCCACGATTTCTGATGGCAGCCCTGATAAGTGTTACAAATAGTATCTGTAATTGATGGTTGAAATGCAGTATGTCTCTATAAGCCTCTATAATCCAGTCTGTGGCAATTGAGAAAAACATGTATTTAGAGTTCTAAAATAGCAGAAGTCAGTAAATTAACACCTCCATCTTTACTCTGTATCTTACACAAGCAGCACAAAATGCTAAAAGTTGAAGAGAAAAAAGCTTGAATTTCTATCTTGATGTGCATAGAAATAAATAAACCATTTCCTTTTACAATATATATTTAAATTTGCAAGTTGCATTGAGTATGGACACTAACATCTTGAATTAAGACAGTCCTATATAAAGATTTAAATTATAATGTGTTGTAGAGGTTGGTAGATAGTCACTTTTTCTATATATTGTCGCAAGATTAGGTTAGGGGTGCAGTCTCCTTGGGTTAGTGCAGCACTTCCTGTGCAGTGGCCAAGTAAGAGCACACCAGTCCAGTGCCTTGGTACAAGTAACCACAGCTAGTTTTAGCAGTGTTAAATAAGGAAAACATAACATAAATCCTAGCCTTTCTGATTCTTACTAACACAATGAACAGTTCCCTCTCTAAGGTGGAATGACCTAATGTCTCACACACAAAATAACAGAACTTACAGATAACAATGGCAGAATCTCTTATCAGGTCTCTAACCTGTTCCCCAGGCAGTGAGAGACTGAGAGAACAGTCTCCCAGCCTTTTATCTACACCTCACAAGTGCAACTCCTAATTAGCTAGCAACTAGCAATGGCTGCCGGTCACCCTTCTCTTTAAATTCATAACCCCAGGGACACTGTACCTGCTCTTTATGTAGTCTAAAGGAAATTTGGGATGTTCTTTTCCCAAACACAAACAATATCCCTGGGGTTTTAAAATGCATAGGACAGAAACATGGGGCATATATACCTTCAATTAATCACTTCCCAGGTGCTTCTGTTACAATGGACCTGATTAATTAAGGAATGTTAAGCAAAAGTAAGTAAGTAAGGCAAAACCATGTTGCATTGGAGGGGGAGGTAAATTTAAAATGTGATGGCAGATTTATGGTTGGGGTAGGGCATATCCTAGATCAACTTTAAATTTCAGTGTACAAATAAACTATGAAGCATTTGTGTGCTACATGAAAAAACAGCCAGTATATTCCTTATGTGCAATTTTATAAACTCATTTGCACCCCTTGCATTGCAACATGGGTTTGCCCAGAAAACTTGAGTAAGAAAACTTACTCAATTTTTTGTTTAACTTTCCTTAGTGAATCAGGCCCAGTATATTTAGGATCATAACAAAATATAGTTCTTATTTTTGTCCCAAGCCATATATGTTCAATACCGGTGGTACTTTTTGTAAGAATTGCAGCAGCAGAATGTCTCCTTGCAACTAATGTACCATAAACTGACATATAGTGCCTAGGGGATGGATAATAATTAATATCTGACCATGTAAAAAAACAGCATTGGGATTAGTATGCTGAGGATTTTTATTTCAACATTTTTCTGAAATGTTTAAACTGTGTATGAACTGTTTCAATATAATCTAATAAGTACATTTTAAAGAATATTCAAACCTGTTGATGACCTCATATGTGGTATCGCATCATCCAAAAGTCTAAAACTTACTGGTTAAAAAAATAACCCGTCACATTGGAAGTATCATTTCTTAGCCTTCCTTTGAACTTTTTCTGAACCACAATCATCAACAGCATCATCAACATTTATATAGCACCAGCAGATTCCGTAGTGCAATCTTCTTGATATATCATAATAAATAACAACCTTATCTGTGTTCCTGATCCTTTGTACCGCTAAACTCACAAAGGGCTAGATTTACTAAGCTGCGGGTTTGAAAAAGTGGGGATGTTGCCTATAGCAACCAATCAAATTCTAGCTTTCATTTATTTAGTACATTCTACAAAATGAAAGCTAGAATCTGATTGGTTGCTATAGGCAACATCCCCACTTTTTCAAA
Source organism: Mixophyes fleayi (assembly GCF_038048845.1). Classification (NCBI taxonomy): domain Eukaryota; kingdom Metazoa; phylum Chordata; class Amphibia; order Anura; family Limnodynastidae; genus Mixophyes; species Mixophyes fleayi. The sequence goes on from NC_134404.1 coordinate 148,683,912, forward strand.
CCCGCAGCTTAGTAAATCTAGCCCAAAGACTTTGTGGAGATGACCAGTCTATATTACATAGTTTCATATTTTATTCCAAGTCAATAGTGATGATAATGATTGAGATGAAGAGGATGTGGTTCTCCCCAAGTTCTGGTTGTCAGAGTATGCAATACACTTGGTCTCTGCTTTGTAAAGAGAATGCCTCTAACCATGATCCAGAGAGAGGTGAGTTTCTGCCAACACGGGATTCCCCCTCAAAATCTAATCTTTTAAAAAATATAGCATTTTGATTACAGACAGGTTATCACTAAACTGTTAACTTTCTGACTAATACTACAGACATTATTTCTCTAACTGACAGGTTACAAACTTATTGTCCTATTTCTACCTGTTTTGAGCAATTCTTTTTTTTCTGCTAATTTCTCTGCCTACTTGGCTACTAACTTCCTTCACTTTACACTCTTCTTTATTCTTTTTATTTCTATAAATTTTACCTTTTATCTATACATACTCCTTAAGTGATCCTTTATACTTGCCCATGATTTAATGTTTATTTCCTATTCCTACGTAATCACCCACATTCCCAATTTTCTGTGCTCTCTTTCTCAACTCTGTTGTATCAACCACTTCTTTTTCTCCTTGCCTACTGAGTTGTCATCCTCGTTATCTCAGCTGTCCTCTATTTCACTTTTCTCAGCATTCAACACTCCTTATTTCACTCCTCTCATATCATTCCTTCTCCAGTCAGATGTGCGTCAGCTGTTTTACCATCAAATGCTGCAACTTTAGCTCTCCACAGCTTGAAAAGTTTAGGCTGAGCACTCCTTGCGCTACTCAGATACAGCTTTCCATCTCTGACAGTGGGGTATTAACCCCTGATTTTACTGCTCAACATCCTGGATTACTTTAGAATGGAAGACAGGAAGTACACTCTGAATTTAGGAGAACAAGAATGATGGTAACAAAGGTTTGGGTGAGTATTTTTTTCTAATAAATGTTCCCATAAAGGATTTTTTCAATTGGTGTATACATTCATTTATTATTACTTAATGTTCCAGTGGGTTTTGGCTGCCATGACATACTGGCACTGGTAGCTCTACAAGTGCCAGCATGCTCTGGCAGTCTGGGCATGCTTTCACTTGTTATTCTTTAAGCATCAGCATACCCAAGCAATTTTTTGTGGGCCCACATTTCTTATAGAACTGTGCCCCATGCTTACTAGGCTATGGCTGGAACACATTATGACAGGAGACCCTAGGTTTCTCTGTCATAATATGACCATCTGAGTCTGGCATGGGTGCTTCTTTGTTGGGGGGACCTCACTGTAGGCATACAGGGTTTAAGTTTAGCTATTGTGCTGCCCAGACTGGCTAGTTTGCCCTTGGGCAGCCTTATTTTCTTAATAAATGAGGAGGTGTGGTACCTGCGCTTCCCCCAGATGTGTGTGGATTGGGGGCTGCCTCCAGGAAAAAAGTGAGGGGTAGGCTTCCACCCTCTAAATCGTATAGATATAAAACAATGGATAACCTGGTGGCGCAAAAAAAACAAATAATGGTGTGTATCGGTTATGATATTCACTTTATTCATGCATATAAACTCAATTATGCATAAGTATTAACCATACAGGTGCTGATAAAATAGTAAGCAGCAATAGCATGTGTTACTGATGTCATAAATAGCAAACCAGTCTATACCATGGAAACTGAATAAGGTATATCAGGTATATACTGAATCAACACAAATCAAAACAAACTGTTGCCATTTAGACGGTATATCCGGTGATACCGATAATGAATACCACTATTCTGGATTCACTTACAATAGTCACAATGTCCAGGATATTCAATAGTGGTCCCGTAGAAATATCAATGGTACACAGATAAGTGCCTCATATGATAAAAAACGGTGTGTGAATAGCAACCAATATAGTGACCAGTGTTCCGTTTGGTATATTTCTGATCCAATACCTGGTATATAAAGATGGTAATGTTGTAGTCAGGTATATCGACAATCCTATCAACAAAACCCTTTTAGGGTAAAATAACCAATATGTCGTGCCAATCGGTAAAACATCAACAGACCTCCAGTCGGAATAGATATCCAGATATTTGGAATGCTGAAGCGGACTTACCCGGTCCCGGGATATGTAGAAGATTGTGTCCGTTTGTAATCCAGTTGGTCTGCGTATCGGTGGGATGCTTTCCGGCGCGTGGGGTAAACCAATGATGGTAGTGTGTCGACGGAAGTGACGTTAGGCCGCGGCCGCGGCTCAGTGAACTTTCCACTGGGAAAATGAACATATCTGGACAAACAACCCCTTCGCAGAGGACATCCTCATGTGGCGAAGGTATATAGATGATGTCCTCTGTATTTGGACAGGCCCAAGGGAGAAACTTGACCTTTTTCTCCAATATATTAATAACAACGATCTAAACATTCAGTTCACAGCCAATATTAGCCAACATAAAGTTGAATTTCTTGATTTGGAGATTTACACTAATGAAAACAGCATAGAAACAAAGACTTACCTAAAGGAAGTAGACTGCAACTCCTACATTCCTTATACAAGCAGTCACCACAACAACTGGTTAAGAAATATCCCCAAGGGGCAATTTATATGGCTGAGAAGGAATTGCTCGACCTTAGAGCAATACGACACACAGGCCTCCATTCTGGAAAATAGATTTCTGGAAAGAAACTATGATTCAGATCTGGTTAGACAGGCCCTTCTGGAAGTCAGAGGAATAAAGAGGGAGGTTCTCCTAGTGAGAAAAGAGAAAGGCCCCAGTTCTACGACCAATAAAATATCTTTCATTACCCGTTTTAGTGAAGATTCCAGAAAATTTTAGAACATTATTAGAAAATACTGGCACATTCTGCTAGGTGACGAGGATCTCAAGAAAATATTACCAGCCAAACCATCTTTTACTTACAAAAGAGCAGACAATTTAAAGCAGAAACTTGTCAAGAGTGGCACACAACCTAATACACAGATACAGGGCAACACATGGCTAAAAGATAATGAAAATGTCTTTTATTTCTGCAACAGATATCAAGCTTGCAGAATATGCCAGAAAAGAGAAACCAGACCCATTAGATCTTTCAAATCCTACTCTACAGGAGAGGTACACAAGATAAAAAACAAAATCACTTGTGACACCAAGGGCATTATATATATGCTAGAATGCCCGTGCGGAAATCAATATATTGGAAGAATGGGGAGAAACTTACACATCAGGATTTCTGAACACCTCAGAAACATAAAAAGAGGCTTTGAAACACATAGTGTGTCAGATCATTTTTCTAAACACCACAACAAGGATCCCACAGTGCTAAAGTTCATGGGAATCTGTAAGGTGCCACCAGCATGGAGAGGTGGTGATTATACAGAACGTATATCCAGAGAAGAATCCAAATGGATTTACCTGCTGAAAACACTCACACCGTATGGTCTGAATATTGACTTTGAACTATCCAAGTTCTTATAACTCTGGTTATTTTTATATATCCTTGGTGATTTATAATTTTGAAGAATCTTTTTGACATCCTTATGGAATATTGGTACCTTTAATCAATATTGACATTATATCCCACTTAGGAACTTTTTATATGCTCCCACATTTTCTATCGGCTACATTAATCCAGGGGATCAGCTGATCGACTATCATCCACAAGCGAAATTCACAATACTCTGACTATTTATTTATGATACACTAACACTATCTATCACCTTGATACTATAGTCTGATTCATATAGGAATCAATTGTGTATATTTCTCAGCAGGACTGTTTCTTTATGTCAGCTGATTACTACTATCGACTATCACATGACCAATTACAAGATATGCATTGACTATAAAGGGACGCTTCCCCGTGGGGCATCCATACATCCCTGAGGAAGCCATTATTGGCGAAACGCGTAGGTTTACGTACTACAGGATCATACTAACTTTATCCTCTTGGCCATTACGGCAGACGACAGAACGGAGATTATTTCCTCCGTATACCCGCATGCGCGATTCGGAAGTTCACTGAGCCGCGGCCTAACGTCACTTCCGTCGACACACCATCATTGGTTTACCCCACGCGCCGGAAAGCATCCCACCGATACGCAGACCAACTGGGTTACAAACGGACACAATCTTCTACATATCTCGGGACCGGGTAAGTCCGCTCCAGCATTCCAAATATCTGGATATCTATTCCGACTGGAGGTCTGTTGATGTTTTACCGATTGGCACGACATATTGGTTATTTTACCCTAAAAGGGTTTTGTTGATAGGATTGTCGATATACCTGACTACAACATTACCATCTTTATATACCAGGTATTGGATCAGAAATATACCAAACGGAACACTGGTCACTATATTGGTCGCTATTCACACACCGTTTTTTATCATATGAGGCACTTAACTGTGTACCATTGATATTTCTACGGGACCACTATTGAATATCCTGGACATTGTGACTATTGTAAGTGAATCCAGAATAGTGGGATTCATTATCGGTATCACCGGATATACCGTCTATATGGCAACAGTTTGTTTTGATTTGTATTGATTCAGTATATACCTGATATACCTTATCCAGTTTCCATGGTATAGACTGGTTTGTTATTTATGACATCAGTAACACATGCTATTGCTGCTTACTATTTTATCAGCACCTGTATGGTTAATACTTATGCATAATTGAGTTTATATGCATGAATAAAGTGAATATCATACCGATACACACCATTATTTGTTTTTTTGGCGCCACCAGGTTATCCATTGTTTTATAGCCTTATTTTCTTCCTTAGGACATGTGGTACTCCACTGACTTTGGAATCACTTAGGCAGACAACAGGCAGGTACAAGTGTAATTTATTTTATCTAAAGAAATTGTATGTATACAGCTATTATTATTATTATTATTATTATTATTATTAATAATAAGGTATTATACTACAAATTTCTGCACATTTCAAACCAAATAAATTTATGTAACTTGCTCTCTCTTTTATGTTTTTCTGTGTATTGGCTCAGGCAATTGCACAGTCCAGGCTGGATTTATACATTGTAATTTACTATGGACTTTTTCGGCCCTTACTTTGCTTGTGAAAAATGTGGCTTGGTGTTTTATAAAAAAAGTTATTTAAAAAATGTATGTATTTACAGACCACGCAATTAACAAACCACCATTGGGTTCTCTTGCTAGCCAACCTTACCCTAAAACTATACTCCCCAAGTTCTCTGTAGAGATGCTTTCCTATCCTATCGAATGCCATCTCATCCACCTAGCCACATAGTTTACGACTTTATCAGCTAGGCAGGGACCAAGTTTGATAACCTCCTGCTTTTTTTAGGTACATAATGTAACAAGTTTTAATACAACAACATGATTCTGGACCAGTCCAACAGGACAGATGAGCTTTGCCTTTTAAGTATGCTCTGATTCTCACTGTGGTGGGGCCTCGATGGGATTGATAAGTCATCGCAACCGGTTTGAGTACTTGCTTATCAAAAGGTGGCTCCCAAGTCTTCCCCCGAATCCTTGAGTTGCAGCAGGCACCCTGTGGAGAGTGGTTGCAGGAAGTCTAGGTGATCTCGGTTCAGAACAAAGGGTTTTAAAAGTTAAAGTAAGTGAAAGTTGTTCTACAGCTGACTGCCATTTCTGGCACAATATGGCAGACTGCTAACAGAGGTAGTCCCACATATTCTTTACCAAGTGGCTGGTGCAAATTTTCAAGGTGCCTTTGGGTGACTGAGTGTCCTGATATCGTCGGGTGACAAAAGCTCTTTAGGGGAACACATTGGGTAAACTCACAGAAGCTAAAGGACCCCGCCTGAAAACATTTAAATAAAACAACACATAATTACACCATCAACATACAGTAATATATGATATATAATGATATAATCACAGTTGCATACATACATACATACAGTTAAATCATATTTATATATGACTGCATACTCAGAAAATACATGGATCTCAAAATAATCACGTTAGGCTGCAATTATGCAGCTGTACTTTTGCATGTATTTTTTGGCCACGAGATTGTGGCCAACTCTATGTTGCGTGAGGAAGTAGATTGAGAAAACTTGTAAAAATTAAATCGTACCAATCATAATTACCAAAACTTAGATAAACACGAGACATGCTCTAGTATACGTATATAACTTATGTTATTTGTTGAAAATCTGGATATTATTTTGCAGCCATAAATTCAATGACAGAACAGCGAACATCTAAAACATTGTTTCTACTGATGGTATTATGGGCAGAACTGAATATTGGTTCCTCCATCAGTAGCATTATGCATCAGTTAATGGCTAACATTTCATATTCTACTAAGATACATTGATAAAGGGATAACAACTAAATCTAAAAGTTTACTCCTAAGAAGAGTAACACTACAAGCAATTGATGGCAATAATAAACTGAAGCTTTATAAGTGTGGACAGAATGGAAAGGATTTTGTGCTTCGTTGTTGAATTACATCTGTCACCATTTAGTGGCACATTAAAATTGCAATCTTAAAACGTTTTATATTTTCATATTTCTCAAAAACACTTTGTGCTAAATTGACCAGATAATACAATTCAAGTGAGCTAAAGAAAGAATGTTATGGAATATATTCTTTACACTGAATATGCTACTTTAACCCTGCTTATTGGCTTCACATGCATTTTAACAAGTCACTGGAATATCTTGTAATGTATCCTTTATTTCCAGCTCATTTAAAATACACTTTATGCAAACTATAAGCCAATGCACACTTTCAATTGCTGGAAGTAACAGTGGGATGAATAATTAATACCAATATTCATGAAGCCAAACAAATTGCTAATGTATGCAATTTCATAGCACAAAAAAAAAGAATTTTATTTTCAATGAAAGTTATTATATTCTGCAAGTATGGAAATATATATGGATGTGAAAATTTTCAGAAAAGATATAGGTACCTTTTTATTTGGCAAGCAATACAATGCAAAATCATATTTACTGTAACTATTAAAAAGGCTAAAAAACCGACAAATTATCTATTAGTTGAATCAGCTTTTGCCATGATCCGCCTCCGGTTACACTGCACCATCTCCCATAGAGATACTACTTGCCACCTGCAGCTCATGTCTGCTATCAGCTATGGTTGAACTTTGCCATTAAGTGAACCTGACCTGCAGTACCCCCTTCCACCAGAGGTGCTGCTGTCTCACCATTGCACATACCACCTCATTAGCAGGAATTTCCTCATTGTCCAATCAGCACCCACACCTGTTCAATGCCTTTATAAAACTACATCTCCTAATAATCTGTGGCAGTTCATTGTTATTTTGCTTAAGTTGCTGGTTCTTGTGTCCTGTTGTCTGACTTCCTGGTATTGATCCCTGCTTGTTCCTCGACTATGCTGCTTATCATCTGACCCAGACCCAAGCTCCATTCTTAACTACACTCCAGCTCATTCCTTGGTACCTTCGTTGCTCTCCTGGCATTTGACCCTTTGGCTTGTTTGACCTTCCTTTATCCTGACACCCACAGATTGATCCAGTGCCTCATGCCTCATGGCAAGACCTTGAGTTCTGTCTATCATGGTTCATCCAGTACCTTGTGCCTCCTGCCTCCAGAGTAAACCAGGTATCCTGCCATCTGTGGTTATTCAGTACCTTGTGCATCTGAGTAAACCAGGCATCCAGCCACCTGTAGATATCTAGCACCTCATGCCTCCTGAGTCTACTAGGTATCCTGACACTGTAGTACATCCTTTGTCTTCAGTCTTCTCTCATTCTCCAGCCTCTGAGCTAGGTCTGTTATCTGACTACTCAGTACTGCCTCTACGAACTGTTTTACCAATTGTGGCTTCCTGAGTTATTCAGCTATATTGCCAGTCCTGCTGTTATATCTGCTGCCTTGAACTGTGCTGTCATTATCAATTACTGCATCATTCTCTGTCTAATAAAGACACTTTAGTCTTACATTATCAATCACTCTGGAGTACATGCTAGGAATTCCGACACTTTTGCATAATTTTCTTGTGAAACATCATTGAACTAAGAGTGGATAATAAAAAAGTAGTATAAATAGTTTAAACAGTCATAAAGTGGACCTATCATCTACACATAGCGGACTGAACCAGTATGCAGCCTATCAGTTTGTTAGGACCCAGCACACTGGTACTGGTTATCTAATACTTTTAATTCAGTAGCTTTTGCTGTTTGAAGGTGACAGGTCCCCTTCAATACAATAACTTATCTGTTTGAAATTGGATGGGAGAGAAGTAGTGTCTGCAGCTCAATAGAAAGAGTTGTGTCTAGCGCCGGCATATAACTTAAGCTCCTAAGAAAAAGATATCAGACACCACCTTATGAGATTTCATAATTATTATTATTATTATTATTATTATTGTAGATCTGTAGGGTGCCACAGCGCTGTACAGTAGGGAAAGCAGTACATAGACATATATAAAACATACATAAAACAGGGACATAAAAGGGAGACAAAATAAATGCAGACATGAAAACAAAGGGTTTGGAGGACTCTGGTCATTAGAGAGCTTACATTCTAAATGGAAGAGAGCACAGCTAAAATAAGATAAAATAGAAATAGGGAGCAGCACGGCAGTGGCGCACGCAGGGGGGGTTTCTGGTTCTCCAGAAACCCCTCCCCTCCGCGAACCAACGGTACTGTACAGCAGCCGCGGCGCTGTCAAAGAAGCGTCCACGGCAATGCTGTATTGTAGTATAATACAGCACTGCCGCGGATGCTGCTTGACAGCGCCGCGGCTGCTGTAGAATTCAGACTCGCCGAAATTGAGCTGCTCCCTCTCGCAATATTTTTTTTTTTTCCGGGGGGGGGGGGCAGAAACCCCCCCTTCTAACTCCTGCGTTCGCCCCTGCACGGGAGAAGTCTTGTAGGCGGGAATGAGAGGTGGTTACCAGAGACAAGACAAGGCAAAGGTCAGAGGTAGGTCTAAGAGGGGCGGAAGGGAGAGTATTTTGATATGAGATTTGAGATGTATGCAGCGGTAGTGTTGTTGAGGGCTTTGTAGGTAAGGGTGAGTAATTTGAATTTGATTCTGGAGGACACGGGGAGCCAGTGTAGAGATTTGCAAAGTGGTGCAGCAGTTGTGTAATGGTGAGAGAGGAAGATCAGACTTGCAGGAGCATTTAGGATTGATTGAAGTTTGGATAATGCCAGATAGCAGGAGGCTGCAGTAGTCAAGACTGGAGATGATGAGAGAATGGATAAGAGATTTGGTAGAATGTTGAGTAAGAAAAGGGAGTATTCTGGCAATGTTTTTAAGGTGGAGTCAACAGAACTGGGAGAGAGTCTGGATGTGAGGAATAAAGCAGAGGGTGGAGTCAAGTGTGACGCCAAGGCAGCAGGTTTGGGAGACTGAGGAAATTGTGGTGTAATTGACAGTGAGGGAGATCTGAGGGCAGGTGTTGACTCTGGCAGGAGGGAAGATAATAAACTCAGTTTTGAACATGTTGAGCGTTATGTAGTGTTTGGACATCCATTTGGAGATAGCAGAGAGACAGCTGGTTACAAAAGATAGTACAGAAGGGGAGAGGGCAGGGGAATAGATATAGATTTGGGTGTCATCAGCGTAGAGGTGGTATTAACTGAATGAATTAGTGCTCCAGAAAAAGAGGTGTACAATGAAAAGAGCCAAATACAGAGCCCTGTGGGACACCAATAGATAGTGGGAGTGGAGGGGAGGATGTGCTAGAGGTAGAAACGCTAAAGTAGTGGTTCGGTAGGTAGTAAGTGAACCAGGAAAGAACTGTGTCACAAAGGCCAATGGAGTGAAAGTTGTGTAGGAGAAGAGGTTGGTCAACAGTGTCAAAAGCAGCAGAGGGGTCCAGGAGAATGAGTATAGAGAAATGACCCTTAGATTTACTCTCCCTCCCGCCCTCTTAGATCTGCCTAGTCTAGTCTCTGGTTACCAAATCTCACTCCCACCTACAAGACTTCTCCTGTTCTGCTTCCCACTTATGGAAATCCCTACCATACTCAATCAGACTTTCCCACAGCCTTCAAATCTTTATATGCTCTTTGAAAACCCATCTCTTTTTAGGGGTGACCTTATACCCGATAACACTATTTACACTAATGCACCCTCACAACTGTCCCAATCTCCACTTTGAGCCATACTCACTACTCTTGTTTCATCTGTGCCCTCTTCCACTTAGAATGTAAGTGTCACGACGGTTACCTGTGTCATCGCCGCTCCTCCGTTCCGTTCTGCCGCACTTCCAGGTAGCTCCCGGCGACAGGTCAGCTGATCTGGGCGGGGAATTCAAACTCCTACTTCAGGCCTGCTCTGACACACTGTAGGTGTCAGAGCAACGTGTTACCTGTATCTGGCTGCACTTCCTGTGCTTTGGCTTCCCTGGTATACTCCCTTCTGACTCCTGATCTCCGTGTACCGAACCAGCTATCCCTCAGACCATTCTACTGCCTAATCCCTGGTACTGCATAACGGACAGATCTCTGTGTACCGAACCGGCTATTCTCCAGACTACTCTTCTGCCTTATCCCTGGTACTGCATAAACGGACGGATCTCTGTGTACCGAACTGGCTATTCTGGACTACGCTTCTGCTCCTGGGGCTGTACCGCGGATTGACTCCTGCATTCCACCAGTCTCAGCTCCAGACTACTACCTTCTGAATATACGGTTAGTAATTTCAGTTATCTATCCTTCTGTGGATCTGACCGTGCCTCTACATGTCCATCTCATAGAATTCTTTCCTTACGTCAGTAGGCTAACCTGGGGGCCGCGACCTGCGGTTCTCCGGCAGCAAAACACACCCTGCCTTGCGGCGGTTCTTGGAGAAGACCGGGAGGGCCGTTAGATTCCGTGCCCTAGGAAGGCCGGCGTAAATACTGACTAAGGTAACCTTGAAACCTAACAGTTTGCTCTGACCACATATATCTATCTGATGGACGGATCTGGGAACCCCTCAACCAAGGAGTTATTGGAACACTTAGCTACCCGGGTAGAAGAACAGGACAAGAACCAAGCACAGTTACTTCAGTTTCTTCAGAGCATGTCTGCTCGCCTGGACACACTTCAGGGTGCGGTGTCAGCCCAGGCAATCCAGGCAGCGGTACCTGATCCGCTACCGATTCCCCCTCAACCTGTTCCTGCCCAGGAGGGTGGTGCCACTCCTCTCCCAGTGAATTCCCAACTTCGCATCCCTAATTCTCCGAAATTTCGATGGGGATCCCAAGGCCTGCCGTGGATTTTTAAATCAGTGTGATATCCAGTTCGAACTCCAGCCAGGGAACTTCCCTACAGAAAAAGCTAAAGTAGCGTATATTATTTCTTTACTTACCGGTCAAGCTCTTGCCTGGGCATCTCCCCTATGGGAACACAATGATCCTTCGCTACATAACTGTTCCACCTTCCTGGAGGCTTTCAGACATGTCTTTGATGAACCAGGAAGACTTTCCAGCGCTGCCTCTGGCATCCTTCGTCTGCGCCAAGGCTCTATGTCCATAGGCAAGTATGCTCTCCAATTCCGTACTATGGCGGCTGAGTTACGTTGGAATAATGAGGCCCTGGTAGCAACCTTCTGGCAGGGTTTGACCGACCGCATTAAAGACGAATTGGCAGGTCGTGAACTTCCAACTTCTCTGGATGCTTTGGTCTCTTTATGTAACCAGATTGACATTAGATTCCGTTAACGCTCTCAGGAGAAAGAAAGTTTCCGTCGTTCTCCTTTTCGTCTGGTCCCACGTTTTCAAAGTCCGGTGATGCCTGAGGAAGAGCCCATGCAGTTGGGAAGAGCTCGGCTCTCTCAAGAAGAGGGAAAGGCGATTCAAAAATCGTTTATGTCTTTACTGCGGAGAACCTGGTCATTTGCTAAACAATTGTCTCAAGCGTCCGGGAAACGACCGAACCTAACTGACGGTGGAGAGGCCAAGTTAGGTGTACGTATTTCCTCTCCTGTTGATTCTAGTTTTTCTATTCAGGTTCTGTTACAATCCTTTGACAAACAGCTTTCTCTTCCAGCACTCATTGATTCCGGAGCAGCGGGGAATTTCATAAGAGCTGACATAGTGGAGAAGTTGTCCTTACCTACCCTTCCCCTGGATCCCCCGATTGCTATCACAGCCATTGATGGAAACCGCATTAGTGGAGGATCACTCAAGAAACGTACCATCAAGCTCTCTCTTCGCATAGGAGCCCTGCATACGGAATCAATTTCCTTATTGGTCATTCCAGAGGCTATTAATCCTCTCATTTTGGGTTTTCCGTGGCTCCAACTTCATTCCCCTACATTAGATTGGCATAAGCCAGAAGTTCTTGCCTGGGGCCCTGCTTGTCATTCTCGTTGCCTTCCCAGAATCAGTAAGTTCACCAATAATGAAACTGCATCACTACTTACGTCCACTGGTATTCCTCTCCAATACCGTTCATTCTCGGATGTGTTTTGCGAAAAGGAGGCCTCCAAATTACCTCCCCATAGACCTTGGGATTGTTCTATTGAGCTTTTACCCGACAAAATACCACCCAGAGGACGTGTTTTTTCGCTATCACTACCAGAATCCAACTCCATGTCTAAATACATAGAAGAGAACCTAGAAAGAGGCTTTATTTGGAAATCATCCTCCCCTGCAGGGGCCGGCTTTTTCTTTGTTAAAAAGAAAGACGGGGGTCTACGTCCATGTATATATTATCGTGGGCTGAATGCCATTACTGTGAAAAACAAGTACCCGTTACCATTGATTTCAGAGCTATTTGATAGAATAAAAGGCGCAGTTATTTTTTCCAAATTAGACTTGAAGGGTGCCTACAATTTGATCCGTATTAAGCAAGGGGATGAATGGAAAACTGCGTTCAATACCCATGATGGACACTTTGAATATTTAGTTATGCCCTTTGGGTTATGTAATGCCCCCGCAGTGTTTCTACACTTCATCAACAAAATTTTTTAAGATTTTCTCTACCAGTTCGTGGTGATTTACCTGGATGATATCCTGATATTCTCTCCTAACATCGTGTTGCATCGCCATCATGTTTCCTTGGTGCTTGAACACCTTCGGGTACATCAACTGTTTTGTAATTTGGATAAATGTATCTTTGAAAAAAGTCATATTCCCTTTCTTGGACACGTGATCTCTGGATCTGGGCTATGCATGGATTCTGAGAAAGTAAAGGCAGTTTCCGAATGGCCTCAGCCGATAGGTCTGAAAGCAATCCAACGTTTCATAGGCTTTGCCAATTATTATCGGCATTTCATCAAAGGCTTTTCTTCAGTGATCGCACCCATTACTGCACTAACTAAGAAAGCTATCAACACTAAACTTTGGCCTCCTGAGGCAGAAAAGGCCTTCTCTTCCCTAAAGAAAGCATTCACGACAGCTCCTATCCTTCATCAAACGGATCCTGCCTTTCCTTCCTTTCTTGAGGTCGATGCATCCTCTGTGGGAGTGGGGGCTATCTTGTCACAGAAGGACTCCGGTGGAAGATTATCTCCTTGTGGTTTCTTTTCCCAGAAACTTTCTGTTGCCGAGAAGAATTATGGCATCGGAGATAGGGAACTCCTGGCCATCAAATTAGCCTTAGAAGCATGGAGACATCATTTGGAAGGAGCTAGGTTTCCTATCACGATTTTTACAGATCACAAGAACCTTCTATATTTACAAACCGCTTCTTGTTTAAACCCTCGGCAAGCCAGATGGTCCCTATTTTTCTCCCGGTTTGATATGATCATCACCTTTAGACCAGGATCTAAGAACAAGAAAGCGGATGCTCTGTCGCGATCCTTTGATGCCACGGATGCTATAGAGGATACTCCTAGACCCATCCTGGGTCCGAAATGTATACTGGCTACCACCCCTGCTCATATAGTGATTCCTCCCGGGAAGACCTTTTGTTTCTCCTCATCTTCGATCCAGACTCCTCAAGTGGGATCAACGCCTCTCGGTTCTCTGGTCATGCTGGGATCAAGAAGACTCTGGATTTTGTCTCCCGTAATTACTGGTGGCCATCTATTCACTCTGATGTCCGGGAGTTCGTTATGGCTTGTTCCACCTGTTCTCAGAACAAGGTACCTCGGCAAGCCTCCTATGGGTTGTTGCAACCTTTACCCATTCCGGATCCTCCATGGAGTCATCTCTCCATGGACTTTATCACTGATTTACCCTCTTCAAGAGGCTATTCCGTGGTTTGGGTAGTCACAGACCGTTTCTCTCGGGCTGCTCATTTCGTACCTCTAAAAGGCCTTCCATCTGCTCCGGTGCTGGCACAACTTTTTATAAAGGAAATATTCTGTCTCCATGGTTGCCCAGAGGTCATTGTTTCAGACCGTAGAACACAGTTTGTTGCAAGATTTTGGAGAGCCTTTTCTCGTGTTTGTGGAATCAAACTGAATTTTTCCTCTGCATACCACCCCCAAAGCAATGGTCTCACAGAGAGGACTAATCAAGAGCTCGAAAAATTCCTCAGATGCTTCATTTTAGCTAAACATGACGACTGGGTTGATTTGTTACCTTGGGCAGAATTTGCTCACAATAATAATTCTCATGACTCTACATTGGTTTCCCCCTTTTTTGCTCTCCAAGGCTTTCATCCTAGAGTTCCTCCTTTTAATGATTTGCCTACATCCGGAATTCCTGCCGTAGATTCCATGTGGTCAGACTTCTCGTCCAGGTGGGGTATAATCAAACGTAACCTGCTTCACGCCACTGCCACCAGCAAAAAGGCGTTTGATAAGAAAAGGAGACCTTCCCCATTACTTTCTCCTGGCGATAAGGTATGGCTATCTATGCGGAACCTTCGTCTGCTGGTTCCTTCTAGGAAATTCGCTCCCCGTTTCATTGGACCCTTAAAGATCTTGGAAGTTATTAATTCAGTAGCTTTCAGATTAAAGTTGTCTCCTACTTTAAGGATTCCCAACGTGTTTTACATTTCCCTCCTCAAGCCACTTGTTATTAATAAATTTTCCTCTTCCAAGAGACCTCCTGCCACTGTCTCTACGCAAGATCATGAATTCGAGGTCAAGGAAATTCTAAATTCTCGCATTTCCAGAGGTTCTCTACAATTCCTAGTTGATTGGAAAGGCTACGGACCAGAGGAGCGTTCATGGACTCCGGCACGTGATCTACATGCTCCAGTACTGTTAAGAAGATTCCATGCCAAATTCCCTCAGAAACCTTATAGGCTGTCCGGTGGCCATCCCTAATGGGGGGGGGGGGGGTACTGTCACGGCGGTTACCTGTGTCATCGCCGCTCCTCCGTTCCGTTCTGCCGCACTTCCGGGTAGCTCCCGGTGGCAGGTCAGCTGATCTGAGCGGGGAATTCAAACTCCTACTTCAGGCCTGCTCTGACACACTGTAGGTGTCAGAGCAACGTGTTACCTGTATCTGGCTGCACTTCCTGTGCTTTGGCTTCCCTGGTATTCTCCCTTGTGACTCCTGATCTCCGTGTACCGAACCAGCTATCCTTCAGACCATTCTACTGCCTAATCCCTGGTACTGCATAACGGACAGATCTCTGTGTACCGAACCGGCTATTCTCCAGACTACTCTTCTGCCTTATCCCTGGTACTGCAAAACGGACAGATCTCTGTGTACCGAACCGGCTATCCTCCAGACTACTCTTCTGCCTTATCCCTGGTACTGCATAACGGACAGATTTCTGTGTACCGAATCGGCAATCCTCCAGACTATTCTTCTGCCTTATCCCTGGTACTGCATAAACGGATGGATCTCTGTGTACCGAACTGGCTATTCTGGACTACGCTTCTGCTCCTGGGGCTGTACCGCGGATTGACTCCTGCATTCCACCAGTCTCAACTCCAGACTACTACCTTCTGAATATACGGTTAGTAATTTCAGTTATCTATCCTTCTGTGGATCTGACCGTGCCTCTACATGTCCATCTCATAGAATTCTTTCCTTACGTCAGTAGGCTAACCTGGGGGCCGCGACTTGCGGTTCTCCGGCAGCAAAACCCACCCTGCCTTGCGACGGTTCTTGGAGAAGACCGGGAGGGCCGTTAGATTCCACGCCCTAGGAAGGCCGGCGTAAATACTGACTAAGGTAACCTTGAAACCTAACAGTAAGCTCTCTAATGAGCAGGGTCCTTCATATCCTTTGTTTTCATGTCTGCGTTTATTTTGTCTACCTTGTATGTCCCTGTTTTATGTATGTACTGTTTTCCCTACTGTACGGTACTGCTGAGAACTGTGGCGACTTATAAATCTATGATAGTAATAATAATAATAATAATAATTACATTAAGGGGGTAATACAATTTGCTAACAGGGACAATAATTATTTATGAAGGGCTCAACCTTTATTTTTACTTGATGGGGGCACCATTTATACTTACACACGCGACACTACACGTGCTAGCAAGCACTTGCACCCATATGCCAATAATGTAATGGAGATGAGTGGAAACATTTACTGTACTTACATGCAACTCTTATTAATGGCCTACATATCATAGTCCTCTACTAGTTTGAGACATATTAAAAAAAAATAACTAAAATGATAGTATCCATTTCACAGTGTGATGTCTCTATATACAGACTGGCAACATGAATCTGCAATATATTTTCTTTGTCCACTGAAACATACTATTCAATAGAGTGATATTTTCCCTTCAGAGAAAGTCATTCAGGTATTTATTGAAAACACCTGTTGGTGCAATGGCTTATAGGATTTATTTTCAAAAGAAGTTGCCAGAATTGTTTTCTAATATATTTTTTTCGGAAAGATTATCTTTTATAGTAATTTAAAAAGGTTTATGAAAAGACCACAAGGTTTAAGAAACTGTGACATCCTCTCCAAGTAAATTTAGAGACCTTTTCTTTTTGAAAGGATGAAAAACATATAGTTGGATTTTGTTCAGTTGAAGCTGCCCCAGGCATTAAAAGTCAATGTGTCTTAAAGCAATAACTGTTCACTCACATGCTCATGTCAAACTAACTACTGTGAGTGGTTTTAAAGTTCAAACAGGAAAAAAAAATAGCTTAAACAATTGTCTTCCTCCCTTTGAACACAGCTGTCACTTGAATGGTCTTCTTTTTCCTACATTTGCCCATATAGTAAATATAGCTTTGATAAAAACATATGTGTAGCCATCCAATACTAAGTTTTTATCCTTTAGAAACAGGTTGTATGCCAAATAGCAGATCAGCCTTTTTTGCTATGAGACCACAGTCTTTTTCCAATGTTCAAAGTGTGTCCCTTAATTTTGGAACTCCTCTTTTGTTTTTTTCAATACTGGCTTCCTGGATTCACTCCCTCTCCCTATTATGCTCTTTACCTCCAAAGTTTCAAGCGGGCTCTAGAAACCCACCACTTCATCAAAGCCTATCAGTTCACCTAACTTACCCCTACTCCCCTTCCCTCACCCTATTTCACCCCCATTTGTTTGCCCCTCTATTTAGATTGTACAGTCTCACTGGCAGGACTCTCCTCCCTCATGTCCTCCCTCCTCCACTTTCATTACCACCAGTGTGCCTATGCCTTCTCTCCACTTCTCTTTGGATTTTGATCTTTTTGCTTTTCCCAGTATAACTGGTACAGGCTCAGCTAGTGCTGTTTTACTCCCTCTTGTTTCCCCCTCTGTCCATGCCTTATACAGTACATTTGGGAGAGGTTATCCCATCAACCTCCTCAGTGCTGGCTACTTTGTTCTTTCCATTTTGTAATGTTGTGTCTTTGTCACCATCTTCATTATTTTGGCTGTGATCTTTTGCCTTGTTCTTCCATATTATGTCTTAATGTGTATTCTATGTACGGCACTGCGGATCCCTTGTGGCACCTTAGAAATAAAGGATAATAATAATAACAGGGCTCAAAGTAATTTTTACGAGTGATCCAGACCTTCCTCTGAGCTTACACCATTGTCTACAACATTCTCCCCTGCCCTTTATCCAAACCTTTATCTTTTCAACTATATTTGAGTCTAATCCCAGGATGTTCTGTTTCTGATTTCATTTATTGTGGAATACCATATCAACTGCTTTGCTAGCTTTATCCACAGATCTACACTGTTATATCATCTAAGCTGCTGAGCCAAAATATCCACTAAATTTGTTTGACATGATCTCCCAGCAGCAACCACTTATATCAGGGGTGTCCAACCTTTTAGCTTCCCTGGGCTACATTGGCAGACGATAAGTTGGTTTGGGCCGTACATAAGATACACTAACAATAACGATAGCTGATCATCCAAAAAAACATAGAAAACATAGTTAACACATATATATATATCATCATTTATTTATATAGCGCCACTAATTCCGCAGCGCTGTACAGAGAACTCATTCACATCAGTCCCTGCCCCATTGGTGCTTACATTTTAAATTCCCTACTATAGACACACAATCATACACAGACAGACAGAGAGGGAGACAGACAGACAAAGAGGGAGAGCCTAGGGTTGATTGCAGCCAATTAACGTACCAGTATGTTTTTGGAGTGTGGGAGGAAACCGGAGCACCCGGAGGAAACCCACGCAAACACAGGGAGAACATACAAACTCCACACAGATAAGGCCATTGTCGGGAATTGAACTCATGATGACCCCAGTGCTGTGAGGCAGACGTGCTAACCACTAGGCCACTGTGCTGCCCATATATATATATATATATATATATATATATATATATATATATATATATATATATATATATATATATATATATATATATATGAGAAAAAAAGTGATAGAGATATATATATATATATATATATATATATATATAACTTTTTTTTTAAATCCCCCTATACTAACCTTTCAATCGCCCTGTTCAAAAAATCCTCTCTAGTTATTATACTATAATCACTTTTTGTATTGTTTCGATGCAATATCATTTAAGCCAGGCATTGTATATCAGGGTGCCCTGACCAGGCCTGCGGTACCTGACATATACACCACTGTGACCCCAAATTGTGACCTGTTTTGCTAATTACACCACTATGTTAGTTAAGGGATAACAACTTATAACGGGCCAAAGAGAATAATATATAATGCCCCATTAGTAATACAAGTAGAAGTATGTAGCAGGGAGATAAGGTCCATGATGCTCCAGGACCAGGTGACTTTTATTCACTGGTCAGCGTCCCTTGAAATAATAAATTTTTTTCCCTTAACTTACCTTTTAATCGGCTTGTTCTCCTGTCCTCTTCTCTTCTTTTCTCCAATTCACACCCCACATTCACTGCGAGCGCCACACGGAGGAGGAGACAAGGGAGGGAGCCGGAGTACTAGCTGACGTGACCGCGTGACCGCAAGGTGAGTAGTTTCTTTTCTTTCTTTTTTTGCAGGATTTTTTTTTCCATTAAGAGCGCTGCCCCCTTGCCACAACCAAAACTCTTTCTGGGCCACATTTACAGGCGTGGTGGGCCGCATGCGGCCCGCTGGTCGCGGGTTGGACAACCCTGACTTAGATCATGCAATTTGTATTGTTTTAAATGGTTAACAATTCAATTTCAAAATTTTATCAATTAATATCCCTACTATTGATGCAAGACACCAAACAACAGTCACACTCTCTCACACTCTCTGTTGTTTGCTGAAAGTGACCAATCCACATATCTTTTTAGGAAATGGCCTAGATGGTGATGAAACCAGTCAGGAAATCTTTATGACATTCTGGAGTTTGTGAAAGGATCAAAAAAATGTATTGTCATTAACACGCTGAATCGAACAGCCATACTATTGTCATCAGTTGCAGTATATCCTGTTATCAGAGGTAAACTACGGTGGAGCTTCTCTGCAGCTCACTTATAGGCTGGAATTGCCTCTTTTTCACAAGATCGAAACGGATTTTGGTGAGTACATTGGTGAAGATAATTACACAGATTCCGTTAATTCCGCTAATTCTGTGCTCGCTGCTGCTTGCTGTTGAATTGGATCCCTGCCAGACAGCTTACTTTAACTGTTCAGTTTTGCATACAGGAGACTTCAGTCCTAACTTTTGGAATAAGGAACTTAATTAACACAAAACTGCAATTAATATATACATAAGCTAAGCAAGAATATCAATCGATACATACTATATATCGGTTTATTTCAAGTCTTAAGTCTGTACAGTCTTGTGATTCACGCTTGTTCATATGATTTGAAGAGACACTTATTTTTCACCACAAATTTAAAGGTGTAATTGAAATCAACCAGAGAATGGATATTTATTGAACATCAAGTTATATGTGAATCATGGTGGTGATCCATTTAAGCCAAATTATTTTCAGCTGATGCTTAGTTAAACAGACATTACAGAGGGAAACAGTGTGATACATCAGATAATAGAAAACCACATACACTGTATAAAATAGGAGCACCCTCAGAATTTTAATGACATTGCAAAAAGCATAAAGTAGTTGTGAATATATTTATATTTGTATTAATAAAGTGTATTTTTATTTTATTTTCACTTTGTTGGTACTTTAATATTTAAAAGTTTGGCCATCTCCAGCATTGTGTTTTTTTGTATTCAAGAATTGCCTTTGGCAAGTCAGGGACATGCACTACTTCCTGCAGGAGCAAGGCTGGTCTGATCTCTGAAAATATTTTGGATAAATTAGGTTAGACTGTAATAATTATAGAGGGCCTGAGTCCCTAAGGACGCAAAGCAAAAAACATGTTACAATGCAAGCGGTGAAAATTAGATTATTATTTTGCACAAAAGTTAAATACAGGCTGTTTTTTTCATGTAGCACATAAATACTTGATAGCTTTATTTTAACACTGAAATTTAAAGTTGATCTAGGACACGCACTTTTCAACTATAAATCTGTCCCTACATTTTAAATTTACCTCCCCCGCCAATGCAACATGGTTTTGCCAAGGTGCAAAGTTACTCATTTTATATCCTTTGCTCTTCTTAATGACTCAGGCCCATAGAGTGTGCCATCAGAAAAAAAGTTTTTTGGGTCACATGGAAAGCCCAAGCTTCTCCCGCATAGGTATCCTAACTAGCATTCCATTGGTGAAGCCTCCATTAAAGGATGGCTCTTAGTTCTCCGCACTTCTCTTGTTATTGCATTACATTTCTTTTATTGCACTGTAGTTTGCTGTATTCCATTCCATTGTAGTGTGTTCTATTGATTGTATTTCGTCGATAGTACTATCTTGTTATTGCACTGTTACATTGTGTTTTTTTCTTCTTTGTTATACTTAGAGTAGTGCACCTTCCTTAGCCAATTAGTGTAGAAGTTGCACACAAAGCTAGTTTCATAGGCTGCGTTTAGGCATTGTGGAAGGTGTTGTATCTTCCCCGCTGCAGGAATCCATTGGTTAATTGAAGGGAAGAGTCTAGGTAGAGTTCCATTAAAATTGTTGAGCTCCTTCTGTTGATAGCCACATGGTCACATGCAGAGGGGTGTGCATGTTCAAGGACCTCCTGAACTTAGGCAAGGGTGAGAGGAGGACAAGATGTCTATCTCCCACCATGGCTAACAGAAAATTAGGTTTTGGCATATAGGGCGAGGTTCCATTATCTCATTTCCACTCATTGTCTTGGACACAACCCTCCTAATACCGATTGTTTGTTCACCGCTATCTCTCTTCCCATAGTAGTGAAATCTCGAGTGTTTTCAGGTGTACCTGCACCTGGTAAGATTGTTCCTTTGTTCCACATGGTTGGCTCGTGTCAAGACCAGGTAGGCCCCTTATACCGTGTCACGGAATTTCAGAGATGGCCGCTAACCAGTATTGGCGTAACTGAACAGGGAGGCACGGAGTCTAACGTACCCCCGGTATTCACTAGGGACCCCCACAAGGGAGCTTGGGCTTAGCTGCAGAGGGTACGCAGGTTGCGGTTCTCCAAGACAGTCACCGTTTAGTGACAGTAGTAGACAGGCGTAGTCAGGCAGTCCAAGTCAAAGCCAAACAAGCAGTGCAGTACTCAGGGAGGTTCCAGACTGAACAGAGCATGCGCACGCATTACGTGCAAGGAACAAGGAACATCCCGCTGCTAGGCAAAGGGATGCGGCTGCCAAGAAGGTGCAGGCGTCCGTCTCCTGCACCAAGTGTCAGTGCGGAGACGGCGCCTGACAGTACCCCCCTCCCTTGAAGAAGCATTGGAAATCTGATTCTTCAAAAATTTTGACAGCAGATGGGGGCATGTAGGTCTTTCTTATCATCCCAGGACCTTTCTTCAGGGCCATAACCCTTCCAGTGGACGAGGATCTGAGTCTTACCACAAATAGATCGGGATTTCTTGATGGGAGGAGGTGGAGGCTGAAGGTTGGAGACCAATGGTCTTAATCAGGAAATATGAAATGAATTATGCAGATGGAGTGAAGGAGGTAGATGGAGCTTATAGGTAACCGCATTAATAATATGAGAAATGTGGAAGGGGCCAATATATCGGGGGGCAAATTTCATTGACGAAATGAAATTACGAGTGGACCTGTACACCTTGTCCTCAGCGTGAAGAACTGGAATCTTCCTACGTTGATGGTCAGCAAAGTGTTTATGCCATTTCGAGGACTGTAAGAGTTTAGATCGTACCTGAGCCCAAACCTTCGAAAAGTCACCTACCATCTCTTGGTCTGATTCACTGGGAACTTCTGAAAAGATGAGAAGTATGGGATGTCTGCCAAAGATAGTAAAGAAGGGAGATGTTCCAGATGATTCATGTTGATGGATAATATGTGAAAACTCTGCCCAAGGTATATAATCACTCCAGGTGGATAGGTGATCAGAACAATAACGACGGAGGAACGTCTCCAAATCCTGGTTGGACCGCTCAGTCTGACCATTGGTCTGGGGATGGTATCCCGAGGAGAATTTT
Source organism: Mixophyes fleayi (assembly GCF_038048845.1). Lineage (NCBI taxonomy): Eukaryota > Metazoa > Chordata > Amphibia > Anura > Limnodynastidae > Mixophyes > Mixophyes fleayi. The sequence continues at coordinate 148,706,653 of NC_134404.1, forward strand.
AGCTTAATTCCTAGATTGTTGGAAAAGGATCTTCAGAATCTTGAAATTAATTGTACACCTCTGTCTGAGATGATCTCAACGGGGCAAGAGTAGCTAGATGAGCAGCAGATGGCAATTTCTTGAGAGGGACAAAATGTGCCCATTTAGAGAAATGATGGACCACCACCCAAATAGTATTGAAGCCATGACTATTGTGGAGGTCAGTAATAAAATCCATGCTGATGCTTGCCCAAGGTGAGTCTGGAACCGGGAGCGGAATAAGAAGCCCAGCTGGCAGATGCCTGGGTGTCTTGTGACGAGAACATACTCCGCAAGCTGCAACATACTTGTGAACGTCAGCACTCACAAAATGGCCACCAATAGCTGCGGGACAAAAGAGCAATGGTCTTCTTAACCCCAGTATGACCAGCAGATCTGGAATCATGAGCCCAAGCCAACAGTCTGGGTTGGAGATGGCTCTCCACAAAAGAGCATCCAACAAGGGGTGTCTTAACTGAGGATTTAGTCATGGCCAGAATCTTCAGAGGACTGATGATAGGTCTAATATCTGGCTGGCAAGATTCCGAAGGATCAAAAGACCTGGAAAGTGCATCGCCCCTGGAATTTTTGACCCAGCACGATAAGTCAGTCTCAATTGGAATCTAGAAAAAAAAGTGACCAGCGGGCCTGACAAGCGTTGAGGCACTGAGCATATTTCAAAGAGGTGAGGTTCTTATGATCTGTGAATACCGTGATAGGATGGAGAGCGCCTTTAAGCAGGTACCGCCATTCTTCTAAGGCTAACTTGATGACCAGGAGCTCCTTGTCCCCGATGCTATAGTTGGCCTCACCAGGTAAACATTTCTTGGAGAGAAAGCCACATGTAGAAAAAGTGCCAACAATTTCTTCTGAGAGAGAACTGCTCACACACCCACTGAGGAAGCATCAACCTCTAGAAAGAACGGGTGTAGTTGGTTAGGCTGTCTCAAGACAGGACCAGTGGCAAAAGCTTCCTTAAGAACTTTGAAGGCCAAAACTGCCTCCTGAGGTCAGTTTTGACTAGTCCACCTTTAAGTGACATGATGGGCGAGATCAACATAGAGAAGTTTTTAATGAATTGCCTGTAATAGTTGCAGAATCCAATTAAACACTGAGTAGCCTTTAGGCCAGAGGGTTGAGGCCAACTAAGGATAGATTCTACCTTTTTAGGATCCATTTGAAGACCCATGCCGGAGATTATATACCCGAGGAAGGGGACCTGACGTTGATAAAAAAGGCACTTCTCCACTTTGCGATATAGGTGATTAGTACGAATGCGAGACAGAACTTCTTTGACATGATCTCGGTGAGAGGTGATGTTCCGAGAGAAGACCAATATATCATCAAGGTAGATGACTACAGATTGATACAAAAGATCTCTGAAGATTTCTTTGATGAATTCTTAAAAAAACGCTGGGGCATTACGAAGCCCAAAAGGGCATCACGAGGTACTCATAATGCCCGTCTCTCGTATTAAAGGTGGTTTTCCACTCATCACCTTGGCGAATGCGGATAAAGTTATAGGCCCCTCTAGATCCAGTTTGGTGAAAATCTGTGCTCCATGGATCCAATCAAAGAGTTCTGATATGAGGGGTAACGGGTAATGGTTTTTAACCATAATAGCATTCAGCTTCCGGTATCAATACAGGGTCTAAGGGTACCTTCTTTCTTTTTGACAAAAAAAACCCCTGAACCTGCCGGTGAAAAAGATCCAGTCAGTCATACATATTGCAGAAATAAAGGAATGTGTGCAAATGTGTTTTTTACAAGTATGTAACAGGAATTTGTTATCTATTGCTTAACCTGTGTCGGGCTGGTGACCAGTGAAGCATAATTTATGACAGCGGCCTGCCCTCATCTAGACTAATAACAATATTTTTTATTCATCCCAAATATCTTACCATTCAGTCTAAGGGGAAACATGTTTAGTGTGTGTCCTGCTTAGGGTTTCACTACACTAAGTAGGTCACACTCACAGTGTTGGGAAACACATTTGGAGAAATACTGAACAACATCTGAAGACATCCAGAAATAAGCTAAATCTTATACAACCTAACTGCACTCATTCTCTATCAGCACTGGACATTGGAATTAGGCTTTTGTTTTGTTTTTATTTGCCTCAGTTTCTTGAAATTTATGCATAAATCCCAATGTTTAACAAATTGCTTTTTTTTACTATTCTTTCATGCCATTTTCTTTAGAACTATATCATCCTTCACTTTTCCTGCAACACACACATTTCTCTACATTTCCCCCTTACTACTCCACTTGTCTCTAGTTAGCACTTATAAACTTTTTTCCTATTTATATTCAGTAACTGGAACATCCTCACCCTGTCAACACAAAATAAAAGGCCACACATCTTACAATCACCTTTCCTATCTTTCTCTCTCTCTGCTTCTATTAGCTGGTGATAGATCACCCAATCCAAACCCCCCCCACATCCTCCATACACATATACATTCTGGGAATAAAAGAAACATGGCTTCCACTATCAGACACTGTCTCACCTGCAACCTTTTCACATGGTGGCCTACATTTCACCCATACCTCCAAACCTGGAAGCAGACAAGCAGATGAGGTTGGACTACTTCTTTCCACACATTGCACATTCACAGTTCTGACAAATGTTCCTTCACTCACATTCACATCTTTTGAAGTACATGCTATACGGATTTTTATCTCTTTCTCTATGCTTGTTGCTGTGATCTATCGCCCCCCTGGACCACACCAGCAATTTCTTGAACATTTTTCTGCATAACTCCCCTATGTTTTATCTTCCAACATCCCCACATCATTATGGGTGATTTCAACATCCCCATTGATAATCCACATTCCACTTGTGTTTCCAAATTACTCTTTCTAACTTCCTCCCACAATCTCTCCCAATGGATCCTCTATTCATCCAGATGGCCACTGCCTTGATCTTGTTTTCTCTAGACTATGCTCAGTTTCTGATTTCCTTAATAATTATTTCCCTTCCTCGAATCATCACCTTATTAGCTACAAGCTATCCCCCAGGATCCTCAAGCCTCCTCATAACCACAGAAATCTTACCTCTATTAATTTTCAAGTTTTCCACCTCTCTCCAATACATTCTCTCCCCAATTGATACATTCTCCTCCCCTGATATGGCAGTACCTCATTTTCCCCAAACTTATGTTGAAGTCGTATAATTGGATGAACGAAAGTATATTGGTTTAATATTGGTTTGCCGTGCGTATTGCGAAGCGTACGCCACGTGTTACGTGACGTGGTGCGTTTGCACGGTAAAATACGCACGCACACACTCGCATTACAACAGTTAGTTATTTATATAATTTCATATTGGTTCTGTTACACCGTAATTCAGGAGCAGATAGTATTCAGTTTATTATTAGTCTATATATATATACATATATATAGATATATGTTGATTATATGTACATTGTAGTGTTATTAAAGGTTTAGGTAATAGGAAAGGTGTCATGCCTGATATCATATTGAAGCCCTAATCATCAGCAGCTGTCCGATGCAATCGGCGAAGAGATCGCACATTGCATACTTTAGTTATTGATATTAGAGAGTAAAACCTTTGTATGATACTGGCTATGAAAAGGAGCAGACCCCCTGGAGAGAAGACCCCCACCTTTGGATTCCTTAGATTGAATCAACCTATTACCTGTCTGGCCTGGACCCACCCAACGTCTGGACCTATAGAAACAATCTACGTCATCTCTATTGTTCACAATGAAACACTGACTGTATATATATTAGTTGCATCTCACTGGGGCCTCAGTCAACTCTGACACAATATTCTATACAGAATATTGTCCATCGGGTCCGGTGATTGCGCAGCGTGCGCAAGCGATTGCATTTGGTATGTACTTATCTTTTGGTATTGGCTGTGCTGTACTGTACTTTATCATGATATAATAATGTATTGAATTGTTGACTATTTACATCTGCTAAAATAAACCACCATGCGCTTTGGACACACATACAATTGATTGGGCAATGCTTATTTTAAAACGATAAAATTACTTTAATAATTTGGGGGCTCGTGAGTTTGGAATTACGTTACCGGCAGGTATGCAACGCTTACGATATTCGGTTCCTCAACAAAGGGTGGATGGACGGACGCGTCGTATAAAGCAGGAAAGTACGTAATACGTCTAATACCTGTGGTTCACTGTGTGTTGCGAAACCGAATGTCCGTTGTTGCATAGACTGAAGGAACGCTAATTAGAATCTAGGGACAAGAAAGAAAAATGTTTCTTTTTATTGTCGTTTTATGTTTTAAAAGTGTATTGCATTGCTGTGCGTATGTGTAGTTCCTGCTGTGCGTACGCGAACTTCCGGTAGATTTGCCACGTGGTTGAACAATAGTTTTGATAGTTGTTATATGCATACGGTAAGCACTTGGTAAAGTCTCTGAAAAGATAGTGCCATTGTTTGGGAAAGTTATTTTCTGTACAGAAAACAAAGGTTATGTGTGTGTATGTGAATAAATACATAAAGGAAAAAGTATACTGGAAATTATAGGCAACTATAGGTTTTCGCACGTGCACCCAATACTAATCACGACATTCACTGATAAAGGGTATTGTTTGCTGGAAGGGACAGAGCATTGCGGTGTTATCTGTGGTCCGCATAATGAATCATTGAGCGGTGCAAATCAACCGCATGGCAAGGCCGTGATTGAGTATTGGGAGGGCAGTGTGGTACTATTTGAAAATTGATAGCGCTTTAGTTCAGGTGTGTCTGACGGGGCATGTTAAAAAAACCTGACAACAAAGGTTCTGTTCTAGGGCTGAGCAGGATATAAAGAAACCTTTGTGTGAGTGGTGTTCTGTTCTAACAAAGAGCAGGTGATAAAGAGACACCACAGAGTATACTTGGCAGGTATACTCAAAGCGAAAATAACAGGTTTTCGCGGCATTCCCAAATATTAATCGCAAAGCTTACCGATAGTTAGTATCCGTAGGCGGTGCGATCGAACCGCATGGTTGATTTAGTGCAGCCGTGATTGGGACTTGGGAGATGTGGGAGGAAATACGCTGCAACCACTGATATTCTTGATTGATATCTGGTGCTGACAGTGGTAAAGTACTCAAACTAGGAAGGGCATTGATATCTTAAGGGGACGTGCCTGTTGAAAACGTCCATGAATAAAAAAAAAAATCTCTAGTAAGTTCTGTTTCGAAAGAGAACAGGTAAAAGTCTTTTTGTGTAGCGTTGAGAAATAGGTTGTTTTCACAATGTATATGAAGCAAACGCTAGAGATAGTTCATGTTGTGCTGCCTAATGAATGGCCGGTTGGTTCGGCAAAATATGTTATGTATAATAAATACGGTGCGTATGCTACGGCATACTGCGACAAATGGGTCAAGATGACCCGGGAGTGTGTGAAACCTTTCCCAAATATAGGTACTCTTGACTCAGAGGTGTTAAATAATGTTAGAGATAAAGTGCGGTTGATTAAATCAACAAAAACGAGAATTAAACATGATGGCTGTTTAAAATTGTGGCAAATGGAAGGTAACACGTGGCAGAGCAGCGAACGCACAGCGGAAGTGAGTGTAAGGAAAAACACGTGTTCAGCGGAAGTAAGCGTACCGGAAACAAGCATTCCGGAAGTGTGCGTTGCAAAGCTTGGCGAACTGAGCGCAAACACGCCCCCGATAAATTCGGTTGGGGCGGGAAGTACAGCCAATACCAAAAATGTAAAAATGGTAACTAGTAACTTGTATGGTGTTTTAAGTAATGATAAAAGTAATGTTTCAGGACAAAGAAGAGGAACGGTCCCACCAGCAGGGGCAGCTGCTGAAAGTGGTGAGAATAATGAAAAGGTTAACACAGGGGGAGACATTCATTGTACTGCAACAGCAATTCCAGCAACTAGGTCAGAACAGAGTGATTTGGTAGGCTTATATCCCATCCGCAGAACAGCAGTTCCCAATGGGAAAGCGGACAGAGATGGTGTAGTTCCCATGAAACAAGTAGCAGTGTATTCTCCATGGACTAAGACGGAACTATTTACAATTATGTCTGATTTCCCTGATCCTAGAAAAGATTTGGCCAAGTGTCAGAAATTTATTAGACATTTAGGTAATGCACATGAACCTACTAATAAAGATTGGCGAGTGCTGTTTAGAGCTTGTCTTCCTCTCGATACTGATATACAGAAGTTCATTGAGGGTTGTAATTTGGAGAAGGATAAACCCTTAACTGAGGATAACAATCAGCATAATATTAGATGTATAATCAAAGAGTTGGCCGTATATTTTCCAGTGACTGTGGAATGGGGCAAAATGTGCAACATCAAACAAAAAGGTAATGAGAATACAACTGATTATTTTTCAAGGGCGCTAGCGGGCATTATTAAGTACACAGGAATATGGGATATAATGGTAAATCCACATTACAGGGAGGTAACTGTTGCAGTACTAATGGACGGCCTCCGGGAGGATCTAAGGACCTGGATACAAACCTCTTTTCCTAATTGGAGAGGTCTCACGGTAACTGATATTAGAGAGCATGCTATAGAACATGATAAAAATATATGTAAAAAGGAAAAAGCACAGAGTGATAGGTTAATGATGTTGAGTATCCAGGCATTAGAAAAACTACATCCACAACCTCAGAATTATAAAAACCACTATAAGGGACGAAAGAAACAGAAATCTTTGAAGTGTTTTAACTGTCTTAAAAAGGGACATTTGAGGAAAGATTGCAAAGAAAATATTAGAGCCAAAGCTAAGAAAATGGGACACGAAGCAAAGAGACTTGGCCCACCTAAGGGGGAATCACATAGACACCCACAGAGACGGCGCACACAAGTCTCGGAGACTTCTCAACAGTTTCCTGTGCACCTCATAGCAGCCAATGCCTTGGGGGAGAACCATAGTCAACCCTGGAGGTTAGGTCAGACCTGTAGTCCTACAAACAGGTGGGGTTTAAACTGTGGTAAGTAGTAGTGTACAAGAAACTGATTTCTAAAAGGTAACCTTTGTTGATTTTGTTTGTTCATTTATGTGTGAAATGTTTGTTTTCCTAAATTGCTAGCCGGTGGCAAAGAATAGAAATGTTTGTTTTGTTTGCTGTTTTAAGATAACTATCTTGTTTTTCTTTTCACAGATAGAGGGGACACAAAAGAAGTATAGACAAGTGTTTAAAAGGGGTGAGATAGAGAAATAGAAGAATTACTCTTGAAAGACTAATTAACAATAGACAATTGGAACACTCTTTTGTTTTAGGCTGCAGTGACTCATGATAATTTGTTTGGCTGAGAATCATTATCCAACAATGAAGTATGTACATACTTTGCTCCAAAATATCGTTTTATGTATTTCAGAGAAAATATAAGTCACTAAGAGTACATTTTTACATTTCTCTATTATAAGTTAGAAAAGTCCGTTGAAAAGGTATGTAGTCAATAAGATACCGAGTTCTTAATGAACAAATGACGGACGACACTGGATTGCACTGTTAAGAACCCCTAGTCAAGTATGGGGAGGGGTCATAGTTAGCAAATAGCTAAGGGGAACAGTGGAATGAATACAGACATTTCCCCATAGAGTCAGAGTCCAATCCAGCTGTCATTTTGTTGTAAAAATCTCCCTTTCTACATGTATGTTTGTATTCAAACCTTTGTATTCCCATCATTCATTGCTTTCCTATTTCTCATTCTTTACACAAACGCTAGTCTCTCTCCCCCCCTCTCTCTCTCTATCTCTCTCTCTCTCTCTCTCTCTCTACTCTCTCTCGCTCCCTCTCTCTCTCTCTCTCTTTCCCTCTCTCTCTCTCTACCTATCTCTCTCTCTCTCCCGCTCCCTCTCTACCTCTCTCTCTCTCTTTCTCTCTTTCTCTCTCTCTCTCTCTCTCTGCTCTGGTAGAGATAAAATCAGTCTCAACAATGGGGCTAAAACATATTTTTATGTTTTTACATAAGACAAATTCAGAGATACACACACTAGATTGATATGAGTTACAGAAACAGTCAGGGGTTTTGTTTTCATGTGTATAGAAACTGCTGATTTTTAAGCAGAAAGGTTCTGTTGTGGAAATATGATTCATGTTTTATAGATTGCATATCTGTTTTGTTTTTTGTTTTTTTGTTGTTTTGGTTCGTGCCTCCTGTACAAAAATGTGCCTTTTTATGGATGCACAAAGGGTGGAGACAGGAGATTGCTAGAGGATAGGCATACAGATATGCATCTCTGTGTAGAACATTGGAGTAGGATTTTTACCACAAGATACGACATAATGTGAAACCCTAGAAAATGTAGAATTTTCATGTTTTATAATTTTCACTGTTAGACAGGCATGTACTGGATACTGTTATATTTGAAGAAAGTGTTATAGAAAGAGAGCTCTTTGCCTTTCCCACTTAGTCAAGTAGCTGAATATGAGGTACTGAGAATGAGACGTGAGTTGGCAGAGGGAAAATCGATTGATATACATTGGTCTTTAGCATTTTTTCTAGTCTAGAGGGCGATGTTGAGGTGACTGAGAAATCGTTTTATAGCAATACCAGCACATGATTAGGACACTACATAGAGGACTTTATACAGTGACACAGTTACCAACTGAAGTAGCTGCTAGTAAGGCCCACACTTACACGCACAACCATACATGGCTGTCACACCAGGGAGAACATAGCTGTCAAATAGACAGCAGGGTTTTATGTGACAGCTAACAAATCTATGTTTTGTTTTGTTTTTCGTTGTATTGTTTTAGTTTTAAAAAGGTGAACACACACACACACACAGGCACGCATACACATATTGGTTAATATAGGAAGATTTGTGTTACCTGAGGGATAAACTGTCTGGAAGGTGAAGAGATGTGGTGAGGAGTCTGGTGGACTCTGGAGAGATGGACAAGGTACACCAATAGAGCCATCCCATATCCCTCCTGCTGATGGGTTTTCCTCCAGGTAAAACAAATACACGTCATCCAATTACCACCATGCAGGATCCTCAAGTATACACAGGTGTACCAATGAAATATGTCTGGGTAGAGGTGTATTGAAATGTGTCTAATGTATTACTGTTTCATACTCAAAGCTTTTGTTATTCAATGTGATAGTCCTAGAGTTATAATAGATGATAGGGATATTCATGTTATTGATAATAGATGTATAATGTATGAGTAGTGGTAACAAATCACATACTTTCAATTAGCCATAAACCAGTGTGAACATAAAGTAGTGGTACTCGGTAGAATGAATTGAATAGAATAAGAGTTGGAACTTGATTGAAGTGCCACTAGTCCTTTCCCGCTACCAAAAGATCACCCCTGGGCAGACTCCTAACCAGTCAGTTTTTGAAATGTTCTTGACCCCTCGTGAGATGAGATTGTAACTGGGAGGCTAGGTTAGACCTTGAGAGAAGGTAAATAGTGAGACAGCAACCGAGAACGTTCAAAACACTGTTTCCTGAAAGGTCACACTAACTGTCAGGATGTTGGATCAGGAGAGTAAGTCGTGGAGCAGTAATTTCTTAAGCTTAGGTTATTTGCCAGACAGGTACCAGGTGTAGGCTACCAGCCTCACGGCTTTAAGGGTAGCAGAGACACACTGGTGCCCATACCACCCACTGCAGAGGGGCCAACACTCAGAGAAGGGTCTAAGGGCACTCATGAGTCTGTACTGGAAGGCCTCGGATGCAGTTAGTAGCACCTGAGCCAAAGGCTAAGACTGTTGTCCAGCATGAAGTTGTAGTTTTTCCTCTTTTGTGTTCTCTCATTTCACTCTCTTCTCAGGACGGTTAATTCTTTTGATTAATAGCAGGTGACAGAGACTGGTTCAGGTAGTGATAAGGAGGTATTGGGGAGGAAGAAGTTAGTAGCATAATCAGTCCAGTCAATTACTCTATTCAATTCAGGGGTAAAGGAAAATTTGGAAACCTTGGAGCTTGGAGAAAGTGCGAGGGGCTATTGTCTGAGTAGCATTACGTCCGTAAGTACGGCGACCCCATAGTTAAAAAAAAAAAAGAGACACACCCAGCGATGCCAGTCCAGTAATATTCGGACTTGAGCAGGCATCCTTGAGAATGATTACCATTCTTGGGAGGGTAAGGTTTTAGACCAAACAAAGTGCTGGGCGTGCTCACGCGTGCCTCAGTGATTATATCAAGTAGGATTAGTTCTCTTTCCACTAAATATTCTTGAGGTACCCGAACTATGGGTGGGAGGTCACTAGGGAAAAAAGTAGGACACCTAGGTCCCTTAGTCTGAAGTCTCCCAATGCTTTACAAGCCGATCACTGTTAAATCTGGGTATTGGGAGACTGGGAAGAACGAACAGACAATAGCCCGCCCACAAGTGTTGATGAAAAGAACTGGTGACATTATTAGATGTGTGTATATTAACGTAAGCTGAAGGAGATTGCATATGACATTATTGATAGACATAGGATGATGCTATTGATGAACATGAAGTGTTTAAATGTATTCTGAGCTTAAAGACATGCGTTGGACAGAAGAACCTGTTAAACTTGAAGAACTATAGTAGAGAATTCTGTATAGCTGATACACGTTCTACTGTATCATGTACCTTTCCAAATAATGTATTAAGTGTTTTATTGCACCCTTGAAGGGCATACAAAAAGTTATCTCCAAGCTCCAGAAGTGTACGGTTTATAGAAGAAGTCGTTTAGAGGATTAAGACTCTCTCTTATGATAACTTGTTTAGATCTACAAACAGTGTGGACATACACCAAAGGGGATTTGTATTACATAACAATGAAACGTGGTACTGAGATCCTGCTTATAACATCTTTAAGGTGATAGTTTATTGTACTATCAAAGGGTGGACTGTTGAAGTCGTATAATTGGATGAACGAAAGTATATTGGTTTAATATTGGTTTGCCGTGCGTATTGCGAAGCGTACGCCACGTGTTACGTGACGTGGTGCGTTTGCACGGTAAAATACGCACGCACACACTCGCATTACAACAGTTAGTTATTTATATAATTTCATATTGGTTCTGTTACACCGTAATTCAGGAGCAGATAGTATTCAGTTTATTATTAGTCTATATATATATACATATATGTTGATTATATGTACATTGTAGTGTTATTAAAGGTTTAGGTAATAGGAAAGGTGTCATGCCTGATATCATATTGAAGCCCTAATCATCAGCAGCTGTCCGGTGCAATCGGCGAAGAGATCGCACATTGCATACTTTAGTTATTGATATTAGAGAGTAAAACCTTTGTATGATACTGGCTATGAAAAGGAGCAGACCCCCTGGAGAGAAGACCCCCACCTTTGGATTCCTTAGATTGAATCAACCTATTACCTGTCTGGCCTGGACCCACCCAACGTCTGGACCTATAGAAACAATCTACGTCATCTCTATTGTTCACAATGAAACACTGACTGTATATATATTAGTTGCATCTCACTGGGGCCTCAGTCAACTCTGACACAATATTCTATACAGAATATTGTCCATCGGGTCCGGTGATTGCGCAGCGTGCGCAAGCGATTGCATTTGGTATGTACTTATCTTTTGGTATTGGCTGTGCTGTACTGTACTTTATCATGATATAATAATGTATTGAATTGTTGACTATTTACATCTGCTAAAATAAACCACCATGCGCTTTGGACACACATACAATTGATTGGGCAATGCTTATTTTAAAACGATAAAATTACTTTAATACTTAGTAACTTTTTTTGATGAAGTGGCTCCAGCAACACTTCATACTCCATGCAGACTTTGATGTTAGCAGCAGCACACTAAAGTAACACAAAATCTTCAAAAACTTTCTCGCAAACCAGAATGTCACTGGCATAAATCTCATACCTCTAATGATTTCCTTACATACACTGCTATCTCCTAATCATATCAAAATGTTCTGGACACTTCTAAACAAACATACTTCCAATTTCTCATCTCTGCTCAGGCTTCAAACCCCAAATGAATTTTTTAACACATTTAAATCTCAAACCTCCCACCTCAAACCCTCTGATTACTATCAGTGCCCAAAATCTTACTTCCTACTTCAAGAAAAAGATTGATAAGATCCGACTTGAAATGATATCAACTTCCTTGAAAAAAACCCCAAACAGCTCAATTCCTTCCCAGCACAATCTGACACCCTTTCTTCATTTGATCCCACAAATGAAGATGATGTATCTACTCTCTCCTTATCTTCCTACTATACCACCTGTCATATTGATCCTATACCCTCATAAATTGTTAGATCCTTGTCTCCTCTCCTCATTCCACCCCTAATTAAAATCTGTAATCTCTCTCTCTCTCTACTTATATGTTCCCATCATTATTCAAGCACGCAGTGATTACTCCTATTCTGAAAAAGCAAAATTTTGACCTAAACACCCTTTCAAATTACTGACCCATATCTCAGCTCCCTCCAAGCTTCTTCTACTCTCACCACACAAGATTTCTTTCCTCACACAACCTATTGGATCCTCTTCAGTCAGGCTTTTGTTATCAACACTCCACAGAGACTGTGTTGATTAAGGTTGTCAATTATTTAATCACTGGTAAATCTAAAGGCCATTACTCACGTCTAAATCTAATGGATCTCTCTGCTGCTTTTGACACTGTTGACAACTCTCTTCTCATAAAAACGCTACATTCCCTAGATCTTCAATACACTGTCCTATCCTGGTTCTCATACTACCTATCTAATACACTGTCCTATCCTGGTTCTCATACTACCTATCTAATAGTTCTCTCAGTGTTAGTTTGTCTGGAACAACCTCTTATCTGCTTCCTTTACCAACTGGAGTACCACAAGGCTCAGTCCTTGCTTCTCTGCTCTTCTCTATCTATAACACCAATTTCTTGGAAAACTAATAAGTTCCTTTTGATTTCAGTATCATCTCTATGTGGATGATACCCAAATGTATCTATCCTTTCCTGATCTCTTACCATCTGTGTTGGCCTGAGTTACTGTCTGTCTTTCTGCTATTTCATTTTGAATGTCCTCTCACCAACTCAACCTCAGTCATTTAAAAACAGAATTAATAATATCTATCTAATTTCTATTGACAACATCATAATAAATCCCACTGCACAAGCTTGTTGTCTAGATGTGATTATTGACTCATAACTATCCTTTGATCCCCATATTTAAATACACTGCAACAACTTAAATTTACACACTAATCATCTCCCTGATTGACTATTGCAATTCCCTTCTTACTGGTCTTCCCCAAATCAAACTCTCACCCCTACAATCTATTCTGCACATAGTGGCTAGATTGCTTTTCCTTGCAAATCATTCTTGTTCTGCTGATCACTCTGTCAGTCTTTATATTGGTTGCATGTTTTTCACTGAATCCAATATAAAATACTTCTAAAATACAAGGTCATGAACAAAACTGCACCAACATATATCTTCTCGCTTGTCTCTTGCGGAATTCCTTCCCAACACAATTAGATTTTCCTCTAGTCTTCAAACTTTAAAGTATTCTCTGAAAACCCACCTCCCTAGGCTACCTTATTACGACCCTTTACACAGTTCACACAAGACAAAAACCCTCTGATCACCATTGCTGTGTGACTGGAACATATAGCCCACAAGCACTTTTTACTTTTGCAATCTGACTGGACCAATATGCAATATGTAGCACTTAACCTCATGTATCAAACTCCCATTGTCAGATAGATTGTAATTTGGCAAGCAGGGCCTCTCTTTCTGTCTGTATTACCCAGTATTGTTTTACTACTGTGTGTGCTGCCAATTGTAAAACGCTCCAGAATTTTCTGGTGCTATATAAATAAATAATGATGATGATGATGATGATGTGAGAGAATTTTTAGGAAAGGCAAGATACTGCAGACAGTGAATTCCTATTTTTTCACAGAGAGCAGCCTCACAGTATGATCTTACAAAGGGCTCAGCACCAGATTCAGGGATTACATACTGCAGAAACAAAGGAAACTTTTACCATAGACAAACAAGCACTCTCTAGTTCACCTGCACTTGGTACGCCAACATATGACAAACCATTCTCACTTTCATACATTGGCAATTAAGACAAGCATCAGGGGTTCTGACACAGCATCCCCCTAGATCCAGTTTCTCAGGCTCTGCCTGTATGTCTCAGAGCATTTGTAGCAGCTGCACTACTAATTGCAAAATCTACAGACATTGTACATTTTGTATGATCTGAAGGCAGAATCTACTGCTAGGCTTAGAAAATAAGAACTCAGATTTCGACTTCCCTCTAACATCATTTTGCAAAGATGTGCATTATTTAATCCTGTATAATTCTGCCCCTCCCTGAGGATGATGACAGTTTGCATTCTTAGAGGGTGGAAGTTGGGAGTATATATCATGATTGTTTACAAATTGTTGAACAAAACTTTTCTCCAAGGCCAGATCTTGTTCACACCCGATTAAATAATTGCTGATGAACGTTGCAACAGATTTAACAAGGTGTTGTAAGGATACGCAGTAGTCACTGACAATGAGGTAATATAAGCTAAGCCATTATCACCTCCACACTCAGGACAGATGGCAAAACTTATAGCACTCACTAGAGCCTGCCAGCTTGCTAAAAACATAATTTATAAGACTTATACTAAATATATACACAGAATCCATTTACACTTTTAGTGCAGTCTATGATTTTGGGGTGCTATGGAAATTGTGAAACTTTCTCACACAAATGGTACACCTATTGCACATGCTAAAGTGGTGCAAGAACAGTTGAATACATTAATACTTCGATATGCTGTAAGCATTATGAATTGTCATGCATACACCAGAAACATGGACGTTTCTAACACTATAGGGAGGGGGAAGCTGCATGAAGAAAACTATAAGGAGCATATATAAAACTATAGGGATGGGCTGCACAGAGAAGTAGGCTATTAATTTAATTGTGCAGTTTAGGTGGGGGCTAAATATTTAATGCAATTTTATTTGTGGGATGATGGTGGGGCAATTCAATTTATTGGTCGGGCCTATTAAATTAAGATTGGGTTACAGGAAATGCTTATATTAAATGTAAATGCTAATAATTTATTGCTGGGGTTATTTGGAGGGAGGGTAAAGGTTTAGTTATTAAATGTATATACTATTATTTTAATGAAAGGGCTGGATGGAAGGAAATAGATCTATTTATCAAATGTGACTGCTAATATTTTAATGTTGTGGCTGGAAAGAGGCCTCATTATTAAATGTGGGTGCTATTGATTCAATGCTGGGGATGGTTGGAATTTTCTAAATTTTATGTACTCTTTTTTTTTTTTTCCAAATAGGGCATCTAACATTCCAGGATTCAGAGAAACAGCAACTGATCTAAAGAAACCAGAAGCCACAGGTAGTGATAGGGACAAGAACAGATAGGAGATAGTAGGACAGTCTGCCAACTGTCCTGAATCTGTTGGGGCAGTCTCGAATTTGATTATCTGTCTCGCTTAGTCAGGATTTGATTCGACAACATGGACAGTTGGGACAGTACCGTTACCAGACATTTTAGTAACCTGGGCGAAACAGAATTTGGTGCCCCCCACCCATGTACATTTTTGGGAGTAGATGCCGCTTCTCAGTGGTTAAGCATCGCCGGTATCTTCTGTCTGCTGGTGTCTTATGCTCCGTTGCTGCTTAAACAGATCCTGGAATATTGGGAGCCTGTTTGGAAAAGAGATTGTTATTACTCACCTCCTGGAAAGTTGAGCAGTGAGTGAAGAATCTAGGTCTCCCTCCCCACAACCAGACATACTTTGAATCAGTAGCTTTTTCTGTTTAAAAACAAACCTCCTTCCACCCAATCAGTTACAGAATCTAATTAATAGAATTTACAATAAATGTCTATTTTCCCACATATAGCCCCAACATCAAATTAATAGCACTCACGTTTAAAAAATAAGCCTCCCCAACCAGTTCTGACATTAAATTAATAACATCCATTTAATAAACAGGCATACCCCACGCATCAGCCCATACATTAAATTAGTAGCATTCCCATCTAATTAATAGACCTACTTCACCCCTCACCAGCTCCCACCATTAAATTAATAGCATCCACATTTAATGGGGATGCTATTGATTTAAGCCATATTATTCCTCACCATACCCAACATTAAATTAAAAGCCTACATATGTAACAAACAGACTCTCACCATCCCTAACATAAAATTATTAACATTTCCATTTAACGCAAATCCTATTTCCCCCATCAGCCCTACAAATTATGACTTCAAATTGAATAGTAATTATTATTATATAATTAATATTTTCTCTTCTCACCAGACCTCCCCCATTCACTCCAGAAAGCCTCCTCTCCAGACCACCTCCTCACTCCTGCTTTCCAGACCCCTCACTCCTTCTCTCAAGACCCCTCACTCCTACTCTCCAGACCCCCCCCCACCCAGACCCCTCGCTCCTTCTCTCCAGACCCTCCCCTCCACCTGAACCCCTCACTCCTTCACTCCAGACCCCTCACTCCTTCTCACCAGACCCCTCACTCCTTCTCTCCAGACCCCCCCCACACCAGACCCCTCACTCCTTCTCACCAGACCCCTCACTCCTTCTCTCCAGACCCCTCACTCCTTCTCTCCAGACCCCCCCCACCAGACCACTCACTCCTTCTTACCAGATCCCTCAGTCCTTCTCTCCAGACCCCCTCACTCCTCCTTACCAGACCCCTCTTCCTGTCCTCTCCAGCCCCTGCTCCTCTCCAGCGCTCGCTCCTGTCCTCTCCAGCTCCTGCTCCTGTCCAGCGCTCGCTCCTGTCCTCTCCAGCTCCTGCTCCTGTCCTCTCCAGCCCCTGCTCCTGTCCTCTCCAGCCCCTGCTCCTGTCCAGCGCTCGCTCCTGTCCTCTCCAGCGGTTGCTCCTGTCCTCTCCAGTGCTCGCTCCTGTCCCCTCCAGCCCCTGCTCCTGTCCCCTCCAGCCCCTGCTCCTGTCCCCTCCAGCCCCTGCTCCTGTCCAGCGCTCAATCCTGTCCTCTCCAGCGCTCGCTCCTGTCCTATCCAGCCCCTGCTCCTGTCCTATCCAGCCCCTGCTCCTGTCCTATCCAGCCCCCGCTCCTGTCCTCTCCAGCCCCTGCTCCTTTCACCTCCAGCCCCTACTCCTGTCCCATCCAGCCCCTGCTCCTGTCCAGCGCTCGCTCCTGTTCTCTCCAGCGCTCGCTCCTGTCCCCTCCAGCCCCTGCTCCTGTCCTCTCCAGCCCCTGCTCCTGTCCAGTACTCGCTCCTCTCCTCTCCAGCGCTCGCACCTGTCCTCTCCAACCCCTGCTCCTGTCCCCTCCAGTCCCTGCTCCTGTCCTTTCCAGCCCCTGCTCCTGTTCTCTCCAGCCCCTGCTCCTGTTCTCTCCAGCCCCTGCTCTTTTCCCTTCCAGCCCCTGCTCCTGTCCTCTTTTTTTATTCACCTCAGCGTGTCTTCTTCTGTCCTCTTCTATCTTCTGTGCCGGCTCCTCGTCGCCTGTGTTTTGATAGCGTCCTGATGTCATTATTTATACGTCAGGACGCTGCAAGAGCAGGAAGCCGGCACATTTGCGCTGGCTATCTTCAAAGTAGTCCTGCGGTGCCCGCACCACAGGACTACTTTGCTGACATGCTGACATGTAAAGGGCCGGTGGGTGTTGCACCCACACCAGGCCTTGTGCGCTAGGCGGTCACACCGCCCGCACCACCCTCGTTATGGCTCTGAGTTGGGAGGTATGTCCCGCTTCACAATGTACTTATCGTGAAGGCAGAGTTGCGTGCACCTAATAGTAGTGTACACAGGTTTGCTTGTGAATTTGTTTAAAATGTATCTAAAAAGATTACTCCCCTTGTTTTAAGTGCCCAAGAGCCAGCTCTGGTCATACTTTAGTGGTTCTTGCATAGATTCCATTGCCTGTCTTCTACCTTGCACTGGTCACATTCTCTTTGTTGAACATATGGCCAGCCCCCAATGCACTGACAATATCATTAATCCTGCCTCCTTTGAACTTAGTATATCACCAGCAAACCCTTGAAATAGGTCTGCCCTTCACTTATACCATTTTCTAAAAACACTCCCTGCACTGGTTTTATTTTAAACCACCACCAATCACTGGGCACATTTAGGGCTCATAAACAATTGTTACAAAATAAGTGTTTTCTTGCAGATACTTGAAGCATTTCACCTTTGTGGTGATCGCACTGGATTGCCATTTATTATAAGGACTATTTTTAATGTATATTTTGAAACACACAGTACACATTTTTATATATTAAAAGAGAGATATTTGACTGGTAGTTTTAGCTCATGATGTCAGGGAAAGATGCAAAAGTGCTGTGAGGTGCTCATATGCTGCTCTGACAGACTGATCAGATACGATTATGCCAACATGTTTCCGGATAGTTAAACTTAGAAACATAACTTACTTTGTTTAATATAAAAGGAAAATTGGAAGGATGTTTTAGTAGGCAACTAAACAGTTTTAAGCACAAAAGCATAAACCAGTCACAGATCATGCAAAAGTATTCATGTATTTTTATAACACAGGACTGGCAGCCTTTTCCCTGCATTGCTTTAGAAATGACCTAGTTGCTACAACCAAATTCCAGTAGTTCTAAATCCCGCCTATTTTGTGTTTGCCCCACCTACAGTTGATTTTGTTCCGCCCACATGAGGCCACTTTAAGAATTTTTTCCAAGGTCACTTTAAGTTCCCAATTTGCCCCTGCTCATGGTTCCCTATTGGGTCTAATGGGACTTTTTATCTCAGCCAGGTTATCCTTGTAATAGTGATACAATATAGTTTGCCAGAGAAATTTAAGTTGCAGAAATGAAGGGTAGCCTGAAAAAATAAAAATGGACAGTCCTGATATTCAATATTTCCTCAAGTATTGGTCTTGATACTGTAAGAAAGACTGCAACAATATTCAGAAATCTTGGATAAGGTTATGACACTAAAGAGTCACTTTCCATAGTAAATGAAGAATTGTCTCAAACAAGGAAAGTGTCGTTACAGAACTAAGAAGCCCTTAATGTGTTATAGTAGAGCGAGGAGTAGTACGTAAATTAATAGGCCAAGAGGGTTGTACTTTCAGTTCCGATCAACATGATGTGTTTCAAGGCCAATTTTTAGAAACTAGTTAATTGCAGAAAGTCTAGGAAAATTAGCTAACAGACATGGGATTCTATTTTATGGCTAGGTCTATCTCAAAGGATTTGGGTATAGTACAATATATAGTAATAGGTTTTGTGGATTCATAAAGATGAAATTTGAATAACAATATGAATACAAAATAAAGTCTAGCAGCCGTAATATACATATATGATCTATTTTTTAGTTTGGCAAGAGAAAAAATGTTTATGTAAACCGTTCTTCATGCTTCTTGCAATGTGCTTATGACTAGTACCAGTGATTATTTAGAAACTTTAAACGATGGAGAATTAACGTCTCCATACATTAGAGATAGGGCCTCCTTTTTGCATATTTGGGTCAAGTTAAATGCCATATGTGAAGGGATGCCAAGATTATTGCTTATAAAACTTATGTGCAAATGTATACTGCTTACCTTCTGATTTGCATTAATAAACTAGACACTTTTTCAATGTTAAAGCATCTGAGTCTCCATCTCTCCAACTATCCTTACCTCACACTATAATCTAATGCACATCAGTAAATACAAAGTCCCATGTCAAAATGAGATTTTGTTTTTGAAATTCAGCAAGCACATTGCTCTAATCACTTAAACAGTTCAAGCTATTAGACCGGAGCAATGAATAGTTAAGCAGTGCTGGCCAATCGGAAGCCAGGGGTGTGGCAGAACCTGGCCAATCATGAATTTATGTAGCAATAAGCATCTATCTCAACTCTAGGGACGATAATCATACTGAAGACCAATGTCCTACGAATGTCTCCTTACTATAATTTAAATAAAGGAAAGAACAGAAAACCCTCTAATGTACCTTAATAACACATCTTTAGAATGGTTTAAAAAACACTCATTACAATAATGCCAATAGTCTGTTTATATATATTGAAAACAAGCATGATACAATTTCCATTCATCAGGCTAAAAGAATCAACTTAACCGTACTGTAACTGTTATATTACTAACAGTAACATTTACAGGGTAACATCAGAACAATAGTATCAAGCATTACTCTAACAAGAGAATCCTAACAGAACTAAATAGAACTGTAGAAAAGTTGGTGCACAAAGCCAATTTAAATCAGAATCCAAACACTCAAAGGGAAAAATCATTCATCCATTCATGAAGACTAAATATATATATATATATATATATATATATATATATATATATATATATATATATATATATATATATATTTGTTTAAAGAAAATATGAAGTAGGCACCTTTAATATATTCAAAATAATTCACTGTATATGCGTACCAGAAAGAGGAATAAAACAGACACTTCAACAACTGGTTCTGTTGGTTAGATGATCCTTCTGGATATCAGATTCCTCTCATGGAAATAGGGATCAACAGGAAAAATCACACAATAGTGTAATGACTTTAGATATGTGGAACCCTCCACCAAAGCACTCCAAAGCAAATGTGCGTACCAGAAAGAAAAGATATAAAAGCTTGTCTGTAATCCTGTGTTATCCATGTCCAGATATGTCCTTTTACTGCATCTGCTAAAGAAAGCTTCACACTATATATAAAAAAGAAAACAGGGATACTCTGCACTCTCCAAACACATAATTAATGCTGTACCAAGTACTGTTCTATAGTAAAAACAGGGAATGTTAGTTCCACATATTGCAATATATGTTAAGCTGACCAACTTACGCCAAACTTTGGTCAGCTTAACATATATTGCAATATGTGGAACTAACATTCCCTGTTTTTACTATAGAACAGTACTTGGTACAGCATTAATTATGTGTTTGGAGAGTGCAGAGTATCCCTGTTTTCTTGTCTATACAATGTGGGCAATCCCCTCTTGCACCCCACTCTGTACATGGTGAGTGCAGAGGATCTATGTCTGTTTTTGTTTATATATATATATATATATATATATATATATATATATATATATATATATATATATATATAGATAGATAGATATAGCAGTTATGTGCGTAACTGCATTTTTCAATATCAGCAAGGAAAAGATCCCTTGGCAAACATAACCCCTTTCCAAACACCACATCTGCATCACTCCCCCTTTCCGGTTTTGAGGCACTCCATCTGCCACACTACTCTTCAGAGCCATAACTTAAAATTTTAGCGCAGAAACCTGATAGTTAAGAGAGTATAAAAATGAATGAAAATCAGATTTAAATTTCTTTATAATTTTACAATATAGTATCTTGGTATTGGTACAGCATTACCGTTATTAATGTACACTCTCGGTAAAACTGCTGCTCACAGAAGTCCTGCATCTCACAAATAGACAGGAAAAGCTCTAGCTCCACTTATTTACAGTATCAATTATTCTGCACTGGGAAAAAACAACACATATGATGATGATGATGATGATCCATAAACAGATCTAGTAATGTGCTTCTGAATTTAATGACAGTTACACCACACCTCAAGGAGGTAAATAAAAGACAACAGTTTCCCTGGTAATGTTACGGGCCGCGGCTATGACGACCGGGACGTCACTTCCGGCCGTGACCCGGCCGTTGCCAAGGCAACGGGTGGACGCCTTCTATTCAGTGCCACGTCCCAGCAATGAAAGTAAGCCGGGCGCGTGCACACATCAGCCCCACTAGCCTGTGGGCTAATTAATGTATATAATCAATTATGCAGGGGGCTGTGTATTGTCAGAGCCAGGCTCTGATTGGCTGCTAACTGTATTTAAGGCAATGAGGTCTGCTGCCTCATTGTCGGTTATAGCTTTTGTATCCAGTCTGCTGACCTGCTCTGTGCCTTGTTCCTGCCTCTTGAACTTTCTGCTGATTAACCGTGTATGACCCTTTGCCTGGATTTGGACTTTGCTTGTCTATCTCGTGACCTCGACCTCTGGCCTGTTTACCGATCTTCCTGACTGCTCGTGACCCTTGACCTTGGCTTGTTAACTGGAATTGCTATCTGCTGCCGGCCCTTGACCTCTGCTTGGACTTCACTCCGTTGGCCTGGGTTCTCCCCAGCCGGTACACACTTCACGACCCTCTGTCAGTCTGCAGCCCAGCCTGTCCCCACCATCAGGGGCTCCAGTGAACACCTGACTGACAGAGTAGACTCCGGGTTGTGTTGTGCCGGCTGGAGGTGTTGCTAACAGGTAATAATTAAATGATGGCACATAGCATTCATTTCTGAGAAAAATAAAGTTGAACATATTTGGACACTCGCAGGTTAGTCCTGTTTAGATGTTCTTCATCCTTTGCAGTCTAAACCTTAAGTGGTGATAAAATAAAATAAACTGAAAGGTTCTCTGGCTACATAGAGAGCAAGTAGAGGCTGATCTGTCTGATCTGTCTGTGTGAGCAAGTAACTAGACAATACACTTTTTTTTTTAATATAGCTTCTTAGTGCTCTGTTGGGTAACACCTACCGGCCTGTGCACCTATTACTACTTTCAGTGGTGAAGTTCTCACTGCTGGGTACTGAAATGTTAGCACTGATGAAGATTTTAGAATGCCACATTATCTATTCTTCACATATTAGTATGCATCGTTTCCATTCACTTCCAATCTTCATGATGCTGAGAGATGGATGCTGCATGATTCATCTCTTCATTACAAGCAAATGTTAATATATTACAAAGCTGGAAATTAATATGTTTGGAAACCAAACATAATTACAGACAAATTTGCTTATTTGTTATAAAAATATTTTGTGTTTAACTTGTGGTCTGTTGGTTTCTCTGCCGAGAGGTGCATCACCGAAACGTTATACCAATAAGGTGGAAATTTTATAAAGTATTCTCTCAAATAAAGAGTCACATACACTGGCTGAGCATTGAGGACCTATAGTGGTAGGGTTCCTTCCCCCCTTATTTTTATTACATTATTTCAAATTCTTACTTATCACATAATTTTAATATTTCACTTTGGAGAAGATTAGTGTGAAGAAATATTTGAAAGATTATTAATAAAGATACAATTTTAATTAATTTGTACTATTATTGTAGAGCTGTAAATGCCTCCACATTAGAACCATTTTTCTTCCTTTGTGAATGAACGTATACGTAATTCTGGAAGAGTGCTCTCTATGAACAAGATTGATGATATGATGACATAAAGAAACATGGTAAAAAATATGTTTTAAAAAGATAAATAGGATTAATATACTGGTATTATTATAATTATATAGTCCTGTACGGATAAGATTCTCTCTATTATATAGGTTTACTGTAACTGTAAGGTAACCCTTGTGATCTGTCCAATTGTCCATCTGTGAAAACGCCATGTCTATGGAGATAGGCCTTCATTGTGTTGTCAAAACCAAAAGCAGATTATGTCGTCTAAATGACTGAATAACAGTGTGTGTGGGAAGCATTTGCCTATTAAAGGATGTTGCAGAGAACTTCCCAGCACCTTAAAGCACCAACAGATAACTAAAGTTTTCACTCAGCTACATGACAAATGAAAAAAAAAAAACAGTATTCTTAATTAAGTTTTGTAAAGGAATGAGACCTTCTACATTTGTAAATGTTACACGAGATCTTTTTATTTTTATTAAACTCGCATATTATTAGTCTCCACTTGCAGACGTTCATTCCAGTCCACCATTACGCCTCTCTGAGCACAATATATTATTAGTCTCCACTTGCAGACGTTCATTCCAGTCCACCTTTAAGCCTCTCTGAGAACAAAAAATTATATCTCGTGCTTCTTTCTGGTGTAGTATATGCATTTGTCTTTTAAAGTATCGTCCCAGAAAATTCCTGTAACATTAACCAAAGAAATTAAAAACAGCAATATGACTCTGTAACTACATGAGAGATATAGATTATATTAAACGTAGGTGTTTCCGTGTCGGTGAGGTTCATGTATTAAATAAGCAATATACCACACTTACAATCATGTAATAAAATGCTCAGCTGGTTTATACACCAAACATTTTTATTTTGACCTTGGCTACATAGCTTGACCTGTGCCAGAGAGGGCTGGATTGTTGGGGCATGAGATACAATGACAAAGACTGCTCAACTTGCTAATATATATTAATATATAGAGGATATCTCAAATATAACATGAATAAATAGATATGTAATATATAAACAATATACCAAATAATTTGGTTTAGCAATTCATATAACTCATACATGGAGAGAGGGGCTCAAGGTAAAAAGGAAAACAACCATGAATCACATGGCTGCAAATATCAATCTAGGGTGTAACCAGGCAGCATCATCAAGAACAGTTTATTGGGATCTTTCCTATGATCATGCACAACTCATTATAACACTCCGATAGCCAGCATTTCCATCATTAACAGAACATCAACTGATGGAAGGTTTTCTTAATTGTGTCAGTGGAATGTATGATGAATGGCATTTCATCCTTGTGTATGCAAAATTTCTGCTTCCAGTAGTAAATCCTTTACATTCTAAAGTGATTGCATTGTAGTCCTAGTTGTCCCAGTGTACTATTAATATGAACCAAAGTACATCCTTTACTAATCAGAGTCAGTAATATCTCCAGCTCACCTATTCATATTTTTGAACTGCATTGAAGAAGGCTTGTAGCTGAAATTCCTGAAAATGTTCATTATCTTCCCGCAGGGCTCGCCTTGACCAACTTCATTCTACAAAAGCAAAATATATATATTAACTGTTTGTAAAGACACAATTTTATTGAACACAAGCAAAACGGGTTCTTATGGAAGAAGGAAGTCAAGGTATAAAAAGGATCAAAATGTACCCACAAATAATTGATAATAGGTTCCTGAAAATGAATGTTATTATTATGTATGTGGCCTCCTGTATACCAGACTGTGTGGCCATAACGATTATATTACAGAGAGTGAGCTACAGTAATCCTGATCCCAGTGACAGCATATTACCAGCATTAAGTAGGTACCTGTGGATTACCAACCCATTTCAGTATATTAATGCAGAACAAAACAAACAGAAATCTGAAAATTAATTCTGAAAAAAACTGCTACAAATATTATTCTGTAATAAATACTGTAACTTTTTCCTCAACTAACAGGAAACAATCTTGTAAAAAGAAAGATCCTTCCATTCAACTAAAAAGAACAGCTTATTTTATTATGATGAGCTCTATAAAGATTACAATCTCACCGTCACATTAAGTGGAGGACACTTGAAGGGACTCACAAGGTACCATGGTGGGCGCTTCTGTTTTTTACGTCCAGACATGTTGAAGGCATCTATAAGGAAAAACAAGCAAAATATAAAATGGGGTTCTTTTCTGCCCTTAAATCATTAAACATGCTTACAAGATGAAGGTATAAGGTTGAGTATTATGGAGATGTGAAAAAGATATTTCCCGTTTCCACCTTTAAGCAGAATAAGGCTTTGTAGACCCCCTTTCTGCATACTTTGCAGTTAGAATCATGGAATACTGCTTATTATACTACATAGGACTTATTATACACCCACCAACATAGCTAACTTATATACTGGACAGCAACCCACCTGTCTGAGATGTCAGACATTATATGCTATGGGTCTGTCCAAAGGAACCCAGCTACAGGATCTATGTTAAGAATCTTA
The DNA here is from genome assembly GCF_038048845.1 of Mixophyes fleayi. NCBI lineage: Eukaryota > Metazoa > Chordata > Amphibia > Anura > Limnodynastidae > Mixophyes > Mixophyes fleayi. The sequence goes on from NC_134404.1 coordinate 148,732,238, forward strand.
TCTTTCAAATTAGACCCAGTTCCAGACTTTCAGTGATCAGGCCACACTGACTCTCAATATGCGCGGCTAGGTTAGGAAACTCGCTAGTACACATTATACTATGCAACAAAAAATAATACTTGGTTGCAGTTTCTCAGATATATACTCTGAAAAGGTTATTTTTACAATTTAAGAATAAACAGGAGTACCAGTGTCTTTTTATTCAACTGGAGGACTTTTTTCTTTACAACAACGGTATGAATAAATATAGGGACAGTGTCCTGACAGCACTGGTAATATTGCTAAATTAGGAATCTTAAAGAATAAAAAAAAAATATTTGATGAACAATGCAAACACATTACTCAGTTATGGAAAACTTGTACAGATATTGTTCTTATGCATTCTAAAACAATCCTAGGAGTGGGGTAGTATAGCCTGATATATAAATACATATATATATACCCTTGTGCCATTTTGATTCTGTCATATTTGGCTTTTCACCAACTTGTATGATTTCCTTTGATGGACTTTTCTCATTTGTCTTGATTATCTCATCTGCAGCAAAAAAAGGGACATAAACCAGAGTTTAACATAACTGTACATAGCCCACTGGTGAGCAATGTAGCTTATACAACTAGAATCTATTCTAAGTGGAATCAGGTATGTGTAGACAGAAATGAAACAAAAGAATAAAACAGAATAGGAAACAGCCATCACAAGAAATGTTAGAGTGGACCTAACTACAAAACCTCATAAGTAGAAGTGAGGCATCATGAATATTAGTCTTGCAGCACTTGTGATGTCACTGACTCCAGGAAAATGTATAAGCTGTATACATAAATACGTACATAAACAGCAGTGAAGATTGTAGGGTGTCAGGAAATTACTTTAAAAGTGTCACCAAAAAGACTTCCAATGGATGACAATGATGGGTAATTGTTTCTCACCTGTAATCACTACAGGCCGTTTTCATTGCATTACTGATGTAGAATATTAATGTGAGACAGGTATTTGTGGTGTGGGAAGAATGACTGAATGGATAGCCTGTGACCTATTAGACAGGTGCAAGTTCCACTAGTCCCTCTGTATAACTACATTCCACACATGTACCAGCAAACAGCTCACTGATATGAGGACAGTCCCTGTGTATCCCGGGTGTGACACACGGAAACTGAGGAAAGACAAGTATTCTGATTTGGGGCACCAAAGTCTATAATACACACCTTTCTCATGCAAAGTTAACTTTGCGAATTGTTCTGCTAGAGAGGTGTTGACCTCCATCGAGACATCATTAGACTGGTCCTTGACAGGTACCTGCTGGTGCCACATCAGTTCCTCTCGCACAATCTGACTCTCACACAATCTGAAACTCCGTGTGTACAGGACAGCGGTTGCTCAGAACTGAAGAGAAATCTCCAGTGTCCTGACTAGGACAAGATATTACATCACAAAGGGGCTGGTGTGATGTCACGTCACTGTATGTGGCCACTATGTGCAAGTGTATAACCTGTCACTGGCTCATGCATGTTACAAGAAGTCAGCCTGATAATGTGCCTTTATTTTACACTGAGATTATTCATATTGGAAAGATATGGAATAGGTTTTTTTATTATTATTGTGAGCATATTTACATTTTCTTATGAGGGTAAATGTCATTGATGCTTGATCTAAATCTCTGCCCCTGACATATAAATTGGACACATTACCCCCAAAATTTTTTTATTTACACATGGAATTTATATAAACTTTAGCACTTTTACAATGTTCATTCACAGATTACAGGGTCTATTTAAACAAGTGGTGAAGGACCAAAATTAAGCCAGTCAAAAGGCTCTTTCACCACTTTTTCTTATTTAACAAAGGGCTAACGCTGGAGAAATCACAGATTTAATCTAATTACCGCCACTTACAGCTGTCCCAATCGACCCCTCCACGCCAATGCAAGAAAAAAGTGTTTGTTGAGATGGGGGTCTGTATCGGAACTCCCTGCGCAGCTCCAGCATAGTAAATTGCAATGGTATTTCATTATGTACTGCTGCGATTTGCAGCAATACAGATTGATCGCTACCACACTGGGGTCATAAACAAACCCCAGAATGTGCATACTCAATTTTATCTTTTAATAATTTTTGTGCAACATACAATTACAGCTATATATTCCACACATCAATAATGTGATTTTAAGGCATTGTTGAGAAATGTAAGCTTGGTGATTGTGTTTGCCCATTACATGAAAGCAATTGCTGTGTGTGTGGACAGATTCTTAAATATAAATTATAAAATAACTTTCTGAGTACTAAACACTTACCTACATAGATAGCTGTGATGGCTCCCATGACACCCAATGTTATAAAACAGTTGATGTCCTTTATGAATTGTAAAACAGTCATGTACCACAGTTTACACACACTTTCCCCAAAGCACATAGACCCCTACCTGTTATACCAATAGAGTAATTAACAAAAAAGTTAAACACAGATTTGAAATAAACTTTTAATTGAAAAAACTGCTCACCAGAACCCCTGTTCACCACTTTATTAAAAATCAAATCTTCTTTTCTTTTCTTCTTGATCTGATAGTCCAAGTGGAAAATAGACACAATAAAATTTCAGAAAATAAACAATCCTCCTTCTCACATGAACAATCCACATGAAAGTACTGTAACCGGGAGTCATTTGTCACAAGCCAAACACATATGTCCAGCTTGAGAACACACTTGTGATTGGCTGGCACTAAAGAGGAGTTCTGGTAAATCTCAGCTATGATCATTAAGTAACAGTCATGAGTAGTGTGTGGATGGGTTGCGTTCTCCCCCATTTGGACTATAATGGATCATTTGGTGTGTCATTTATTTCTTTAAAATGTATTTGCAAATTGTGTATGCGTGTTTTTTTTATATAAATAAAGGCCGTTACTTATTATAGTGGGACCATTGGTGTGGCAAAGCTGCCGATCCAGAGATCCCAATTTTGCTAATTACCCCGATAACCACAGCCCAGTGTGTTGGGAAGGGCCTGAGTGCATGGCTATTAGCATCTGACAGGTGGGCACACTGTTTACAGCCTTCCCAGTGACACAACTTGTGCTGGCCAGCCTGGGGCTGATTTTAATTGTAAATGGGGAACCTCTCATGGTCTCCCTGTTATACTGGAAACCAGCACTTTGGAATATTGCAGACAGGGAATGCTGCATGTTTTTTTTTTTTTAAATCAAGTAAAATTTTATTGCATTTTTTTTTTTTTTTTTACTTTTCTACATTTAACAACAAAAAAGCCTTAGATATTAGGCTAGTATAACAAACTAAAACCCACACAGGGGAATAAGCAGTGTCAAATATTCATACAAAGCACAGTCAAAATGCATTATAGCTCAGATTTTAAAACCAGGTTATGCACATTATCCAAAATAATAAGGTAATAGCGCAGTAATATTGATAGAAAATACAAATCATTGACCTTAATAGTAAGGGCAGCTGGGCGTCTGCTCCGAACACTGCATTAGGAAAGCTCCACCTCCCTTAGTCTCTCTGTAACATATAGGGATGTTCTCCACCTGTACCATATCCTTTCATATTTATCCACTAGGTTCCCACTGGTGTACATGAACCTCTCATGGCCTACTGTGTCATTAACAAGATCAATCCAACTGCTCAAAGTCGGGCCTTCTGGTGCCATCCACTTCCTAGCGATGACCACTTTCGCCAGCATAAATATCGTATTAATGAGCAATCTAATAAGCTTATGAATGTTTTTGTCCAAGCCCAAACCAAATATACATAGTTTTGGTGTCATGACAAATACTCCCACCTCCAACTGTTTAATACAAACCCCCACCTCTCCCCAAAAGTATGAAACCAATGGGCACTCCCAGAGCATATGCCAAAAGTTCCCTCTCTCACTCCCACACTTAGGACACAGAACCACCTGACCCCTGCCAAATTTAGAAAGCCGAAGTGGAGTAAGATATGCTCTGTGCAGCAGGAAAACCTGAACCTGAAATTTAACCAATGCAGTGACCTGTTTTGGGCTGCACAACATAATGTCCCACGCCTTATCAGTCATTTGCCCGAGCTCACCCTCCCACCTGCACCGCAGCTCCGGCAAGCCCCACACACCAGATCCTTCCAACAACAATGAATACAGAGACGAAATTTGCCGCCTCGGGCCCAACCTTGACAGTTGCACCCTCAAAGTATCGACATTAAAAATCGGGGCAGCTCCCCGGAACTGCAAGGCTAAAGCGTGTCTTAACTGCAGATACCTGTAGAAGTAACCCCTAGGTAGCTCATGTAATCCCCGTTTTTGCTCAAATGAATATAGTATCCCATTCTCACACAGTTGTCCAATATGTATTATATTGTAAATACGCCAAGCTCCAGCTCCCTCCATCCTAAGCAGCTCACCAAAATCCAAATTATCCCAAAGTGGAGTGCATGGATCCCAGTCCAATCCACCCCCAATCCGAGATGAGAATCGCCACACCTTCATGGCTTGTATCAATAAGGGAGGATCACCCCCAAACTTCCTACAAGCTAAAAGAAACTGCACCCGTGTATGTTTAGAGCCTTTCCCAGAGACTAGAAAATCATGCAGATCCACACCCATCCGCGGGCGGAACCATACCTCAATATGTGCCAGCTGAGAAGCAAAATATTAAAGCCGCAGATTCGGCAGAGCCAGACCCCCCGACCCCTGGGAATGATACAGAGTGGTAAGCTTGACTCTTGCTCTCTTGCCCGCCCACACCAAAGAGGCCATGAGACGCTCAATACAACGAAATATACTATGAGGGATATAGACCGACGACTGCTGCAAAACATACAAAAATTTTGGTTGAATTATCATTTTAACCAGATTGATTCTACCTGTGACAGTTAATGACAGCTGTTTCCACACCCCAACCCGGCTCTTAAGATAATCAATCTGAGGCTGGACATTATGCTGGATATACTGACCCATATCACTAATAATCAAGATATCAAGATACTTAAATACCAGAGTCCCTTTGAAAGGAGTCTGTACCCTTAATCGGAGTTACACTAGATTTGTCCCAGTTGATTAAAAGCCCTGAGCACCTACCGAAAACTGACCACTCGGAGAAGCGCAGGTAACGACCTATTAGGGCATGACAGAAAAAGTAGCATATCATCTGCGTAAAGGGCAATCGTGTCCATCCTGCAGCCCATCTTCAACCCGGTAATATCTGACTGCATCCTAACAGCACATCTCAGTGGCTCTATGGCCAGGGCAAATATAGTGGGGGACAGAGGGCAGCACTGTCTTGTACCTCTGCCCATGACAAACTGACGAGACCCGAAGCCATTTACACAGACTCTAGCTGTAGGACAAGAGTACAATAATTGTACCCACTGAACAAAAAACAGCCCAAACCCAAATTTCAATAGCACCACCCACATATACCTCCACTCTACAGAGTCAAAGGCCCTAGCAGCATCTAGCAACACCACCTCCTCTTCCTCCGCAGGGTGGGGCAACTGCAGATGACAAAAGAGCCTACGCAAATTTATAGCCATAGATTTTCCCGGCATAAAACCAGGTTGGTCAGAGTGCACAATCTCACCAATCACCCGACTCATGCGTGACGCTAAAATTTTTGCCAGTATTTTAATTTCCGTTGTCAACAGCGATATAGGTCTGTATGATTCCGGGAACAAGGGATCCTTTCCTATTTTGGGAATAAGGACTATAAGAGCTTCAGACATAGACGGAGATACAGACCCCAGTTCTATAAAACTTGTAAACATGTCTTGCAAGCGAGGCACAAAAAAACCCAAATGCTTCTTATACAGCTCTATAGGTATCCCTTCTATGCCTGGAGCCCTGCTATTTGGACATGAGGATATCGCAGCTACAATCTCCTCATCAGTGATTGACAAATCCAAACTCTCTCTACTATCTGCGCTTAGCTCAGGCAAGGAAACAGCCGCCAGGTACGTGTCTAAATCAGAATCTGAGCATTCAGCTGTAGACGCATAAGTATCTTTAAAATACACATATCTAATCTCTTCGGTCAAGGTATGCACAACACCCAAGCTATCCGTAATTCCCGCTACGACGGTTGCCGCCCCCTCTGATCTAGCCAAATACGCCAGAAACCTGCCACACTTATCCGCTTCAAAGTACTGAGTATGCCTAGCAAATAGCAACTTATGTTTTGATTTGTCTAACAAGTAGTCCGATGACTCTCGCTGTACCACTAACCAAGCCAGTCTGTCAGAAGCCATAGGAGAAGAGAGATACACCTCCTCCAACCGCAAAACCTCCTTTTCTAACCTATCACCTCTCAGCCTAGACTCTTTTTTGAAACAGATAATACTACTAATTAGGGAACCTCTAAAAAAAGCCTTGAATGAATCCCAGACGAGAGGTGGAGCCACTGTATCCACATTAGTAGCAAAGTACCCCTCCCATTGAGACTCTAATGTATTTCCATCCTGCAATAATGTCAACCAGAAGAGGTTAAGTCTCCAAAATACTTGACCTCGAGAAACATTAAGCTTTACAGTCAGTACCAATGGAGAATGATCTGAAATCCCTCTTGGTAAATATGCAACAGACTGCTGGCAGCAACCCCTTTGATACAAGTCCTAAATCAATTCGGGAGAAGGCATTATACGAAGTAGAATAACATGAGAAAGAAACCTCTACAGGATGTCTCAGATGCCACACGTCCACCAAGCCCATCTCTTCCACCAGATCAGCAAACTTCGCTTTTCTAGCATGTGTAGTATCCCCCACCTCCCTCCACCTGTCAATATTAGAATCCAACACTTTATTGAAATCCCCAGAGTAAATCACAGGAGTGTCAGGAGATAGAGAGATGAAGTCACTGCATTTCTTTAAAACTTCACCACTATAAGGGGGCGGGACATAAACTGACAGCAAGTTTATACGTTTAGAATACCCCTTACAAAAACATATCTACCTAATGGGTCGGATTCCACCACTTCCAAAACAAAATTTACTTTTTTACGTATTAGGAGAGATATCCCTCTAGAATGACACATGTGAGTAGCATGATATGCCCATCCAACCCACGGTTTCTTAAGGGCCAATAATTTACCTCCCATTAGATAAGTCTCAGTGAGGCATATAACATCCGACTCATACTTTTTTAATTGGGATATGACCAAAGACTGTTTAATTTTATCATTTAGGCCACAAACATTCCAAGTCAGGAATTTAATAAACCCCCTATTCCTCCTCCCATTCGCCATAACACCAGGGAATACACATGAGACATTTCCACATAGAAATCAAACCCCTCCAACCCAGGCAGACACCCAACCACCAGTCAGCCACATTAGCATATACCAAAACAGTTAACCTCAACATCTGAAAGTATTTGCATAGAGAAAAAAATACCACATTTGACACTCAATTGAACTCTAAAAAACCTACCACTCCCTACCCTATCCAAAATACCCCCCTCCCCGTATATACACCCCCAACTTAGACATACCTGGATCCCATTACAACTACCCCACATCTCCTCAGACAGAGCATACAGCTATCTCCACGTATTTATGGAAATACTGGTATACACTGAAAAAAGGAGAGGGAGATCGGGACCCTTTAAGCAAGGGCCCACAACTTTACCATATTGCTCCTCTAGCACCCCACACCCATCCGATCCACTAGTACCAAATATAAGATCCAAAAGTTTCAAAAAATATCACCTTATGATTAACACCTTCGTAAGCATCCAAATAAATTCTATATTAATCAAAGCATTTCAATATGTATAAACATAAATCAAGGTGATATACATTAACGGAGCATATCTCAAACATTATATCTATCAAAAGAACACAATCTTTAATAGCATCATTTCAGTCCAGGAGGTCAATACATCATCGGGAGCATCTTCAATCCGGACGAAGACCTCTAGGAGCTCTCCTATCCAACCAGTGAGTCGCCTCCAACGGTGATCCAAAGAAAAGGGTAGTTCCATCTGCAATCACCTGCAGTCTGGCCGGGAAAAGCATAGCATATAGCAAATGCATCTCACGAAGACGAAGCTTCACCTGTATAAACTGAGCTCTGCTCTTTTGTACATCCACCGAGAAATCAGGAAACACAGCTACTCTTTGGTTTTGATACATCAAGGGGCCCTTATTTCGAGCCAGGAACAGAATAGCATCTCGATCCTTATAATGTAACATCTTGGCAATAAATGAGCGCGGCTGTGCACCAGGAGGCGGCCTCTGAGCCGGGATCCGATGCGCCCTCTCCACCACAAACTGGGCCGTGAACTCCTCTCTGCCGAACAACCGGATCAATCAATTCTCCAAGAGCATCACCCTCTGCCTTTTAAGGGAGACCCACCAGTCGAATATTACTGCGTCTGAGGTGGCCCTCCATGTCTGACATCTTCTGTTTAACCGACACCATCTGAGCCTCCAAACCAGCAACCTTCTGTGGCAAAGAAACTGTAGTATCTTCTAGTATAGAAATGCAGGCATCTGTCTCTGACACACGCTCATGAATTTTCTGAAAATCCAGCTGCATCAATGACAAATCAAAATGCACCTCTCCAATTTTGTCCATTACCTTCTTTTCAGAGGCAGCGATAGCTTTCAGGACCTCCTGAAGAGTAGAATCAGCAGGCGAGTCTGCATCTTTGGAAGACTGGGGTACCTGCAGTTCAGATGCAGGAGCTCCCCCCGAGGCTGTAGCAGGGTTAGAACGAGCATATTTCTCCAGCCTGCTAGCAGCAGTATTACTTGCAGAGTGTTTACCCATAATTACACCTACTATGCACATATGTTTATAGATGCACTGTTAGGTTATACAAAAAACAGCTTATAATGCAGGAGAAAGTCACAACAGAGCGCCCAGGTCTCAACTGGATTCACAGCCAAAATTTAGATGTCCGAATAGGGAATATATCCACTGCAGTGAAGGATTACTAAAATACATGCATTCCCAGACAGCACCTGCACACAGATAATTCACAGAGGGAGGGCCCCCAGACAAATTCAGATGATACTATATATATCCTGTTTACTGTGCCAGAGACAGAAATCCCAATGCTGTAGACAGGCTCCACTACACAGAAAGATTGTGTCAGCTGCACCTCCAATAATAAATGAGTGTATGAACTCTGTTCTCCCCCGATACTGACTTCCAAAATGATGCCTCGACCCTCTTTACGGCGGGAACACCCGGACACAGACACTCCGCTCTCCACTCTTCATCAACAGCTAGATGATCTCTCTTCACACGACCAGCTGCCACCACACAGAACAGATAAGTGACCAATCTCAGTACAGCCGTAGACCCAGGAACCTCCTTCCCGCTAGCGCGAGTCCAGACTCAGCAGCACTCCGGACACCAGTGTCAGACAAAAGCCGCCCTGATCCACCCGAGCAGACACAACTTGGATCGGAGAGAGCAGGGGCAGTTCCGACGCAGAACTGTTCTAATAGCAGGAGCCAGTAGCACAGCAGGATATCACTATCGGATATTTAGGATGGGGAGCTCCAGTATACACAATCTACGCCATGCTCCGCCAGGCCACGCCCACGGCATGCTTTTTTAATAATTTAGTAATTTTGTTTATTACACAGTACTCTATGTATTATAAGTGTTTTGTACCTCCAAAACAAAAATTATGCTTGAGTATCGGGCAGAACAAAAACGATAGGGGAAATTGTGCATGGAACACTTAGTGGGGAATTCAATTCCCCCCAGATTAACGCAGCGTTATTACTGTAAATTTAACCCGGCTTTCTGCTCGCAGCTCAGGGAGCTGCAAGCATAAAGCCGGCATTGAAATCACCGTAATAGCAGTATTTAAGTGCACTATTACCGTAATAATGGTAATAGTGCGCTGGTCAAGTTACTTTTTATAGTAACGTGGCCAATTGAATTCCTCCCTTAGGAAAAACTTAACAACCTGTAAATTTTGCTCATCTTGACATGTGAGTGTTGCATAGTGACTATATACAAGGCTTTGGGTAAAATGCTGCTGCTTGACTTGAAACTTGAAAAAGGTTAGCACAATTACCAACAGAAACTGATTCATTTTTGCATTTTGAAAATATGTTTTTTTTTCCTGGTAATAAACCAGTTGTTGTTGAATCTAAAGAACTGACAGCCTTTAAAATAACCTTGAAGAGTTGGTGTTTTCAGTGTTTAATGAATTTCATAAATAAGAGGCTCATGTTTTAGTGTTGTGTTTGCAATCATGTGTGATTAGTTTGGCTTTGCTGAAGTTATTGCAAACAATTTCCAAAGCATTATGGTGCAGTTGAAATGTTAAATATGAAACGTCATAAATGTTAATTATAAAACAGGGCTAAGTCAGTGTTTTTTACAACTTGAAATGAACAAGACAATAATTGATACTACATTAAATTAATAAATATTACTTCCTAAAAGCACTCCAAATGGTACATTTTGAAACTTCCGCCCTGTCTGATGAGTCATGTGACCCGCCACAGTAAATGCAGAGCGTGGCACTCGGAACACAGTGCTGGAGCAAGTGACAGGTGAATATCCAATCAGGGAGTTCAGAGACCCGCTACCCAAAAGTGCAAATCGCGGCACACAGGAGACAATGCCGGAGCAGAGGAGAGGTGAGTGTTACAGCAGGTCAATGCCGTGGCTCCAAATAGAAGAACGGTGACTGAGGTGAAAAAACTAAGGATTTTTAAAACTCAATTAATATACATATTGTGCTTTGTATACCTAGTACAGTTTTCTGTGAATTTGACAAGCCTTTAAATCATTGTTCAAGGTATGGCAGACCAACATTTGTAATAACTTTTAAAACCTGTAAATTATCATTCCTACTTTATCATCTTTTTTTAAGTCTTCAACATAAGTATTAGCGCTGGGTAGCTTTCTGTCATTAGCATGTGACCTTTTGGCCCAATACATTTGTATCTACATGTATAATAAATAAAAAAATCTACTAATATGATGCAAAAACATGGATGCTATTCAGTCAAACATAAATGTTTATGTTATTTTTTTTATTCATCCACTATGTTAGCTGAAGACACCATGGAAGAAGAGGAGGACCCGTGGAAGAGACACATGGATGAGGATGCAGTGGGCAGCCTTTCAATATACAAGATTTCTTCCATAAAATGTTCCAGACAGCTCAATTCCTTGGAAACACCATTCAGGACATCAGCACAACCTTGATAAAGACTTTTCCCAAGTCGAAATGCGTCGGTGATTGGAGGACGGGAGTATCGGAAACCCGGTAACCTGGTTCGTGGTGACGATCATTTGGAAGCCTTGTTTCTTGAACGTAGTTATTCTATGCTTGTTACTATCTGCTATTTGGTACGGGCAACTATATCTCTTGTCCTGTGTGATTTTACCTTAATAAATATGTTTTAAACGTATTACACTAGATTTTGTTCTATCTCTTCTCCCATTTATGCTTATTCTTTGACGGAGAGGGGAGACAAAGACAGATTCTTTGAACTATTCATATACACCTGATATTTTGGCATTTGAAGACGGTCCTCTTTACAAGCAATTACTACGGGAATACTAATGATATTCTCATTGGAAGGTGAAGGCGGATTCCTTGCATTATCAGTGTTTGTGCCACACCTGATACCCCTAGCACTAGAAGATGGTTTTCCTTACAAGCACCTGCTACAGGAATATTGGTAGTATCATCAATGTAAGTTCATTTTCATTAGAACGTGATTGAAAATCTGCAAAGCCTTTGAATGCTCTGGACCTCTACAATATTTAGAGTCAGTAACTGCTCTGTTTATTTGGGATTCCAGTAGTGCTTAAAAACACCCCATATTTTAATATCTGTTCTATATTTCCACAACGTATGTGCAGTTGTAGTGGGATTGTATATCTGCTGTACTGTTTATCTAGCACTTTTTGTGGTTCTATATTGCTTTGTCTATCTTAACCCATATCCTTCACACTTTCCAACATGTGTGCACAATGTCACCACTAACCCTCCTGCGCCAATGCCACATGTTACTACTCCTTCCCCTATTCCACATTTCTCTCTCCAGGCCCCTATGACCCAAGTTTTCCATCATTTTTATCCCCAAATTTCCCTCACTATCCTCTCCAAGTTTACCCAGTAGCCCCTCCAGCTCTGTTGACCCTTCATTTCTCCACCATTGTTGCAATCCACATGAAAGGTAACCAGAAGTCAGGGCAAGGGAAACACGACAGTACTGTAGGCCCAGGGGGAAAGCATGCTCAAGAAAAAAAATTATATTAATAATTGTTAATAATAATTTGTTGTTTAGATATGAATGGTTTTGTTTCCTACTTTTTGATTGCCCTAATACAAAAAATAAAATAAAAAAATGGTTTCCTTGGTTTTTTGTCCATTTACTTTGAGCATTATATTTGAAGCAAAGCCCAAAAGGTACTTGCATGTAAAATATGATGTCCTAATTCAAAAGCACTTTAACTAAAACGGAGGATGGCTCCAGATGGGAGGCATAGTAGGGGAGAGCTATCCACCCAATAGCTTGAACTTTAAAGTGCCTTTACTCCAGATCCACCTACTACACCCCATTGTCACAGCCCCCCAATGGCAGGTAAGAGAAATAATTTTCCATTAATACAACTAATCTCCAAGGTAGCTCTGAAAGATAAAGAGGTGATTTCAATAAACATATTTGCTGTATAGTATAAATTTAACTGGATCACATCTCGCAGTCTAAAAACCTTTATTATAGATTTCTCTGATGAGTTGTATTAATATATATTACATCAAGAGATTTTTGATATTCTATTAGGAGATTAATAATGAAGGGAATTTTCTCTTGATGTCCTAACAAGGAATTTCTTTTTCCCTGTACTGTTGTCGGCTGTTTGTTTTAACACAATACATACACACAATTTACCACTTTTTAATATTTCGCATTTTTAAATGTATACAATAAAAGTCAAGTTTTATTTCATATATGGAATTTACTGATAAGGGACTGGAGTGCCTCTTATGTTTTCTTTTTTCTCTCCCTATATGCTCTATGAGAAGAGTGGTCAAGAATGTCAAATGCAGCAGAGAGATCCAGGAGAATTAGAAAAGAGTAATGGCCATTAGTTATAGCAGTGATCAAATCATTGACAACCTTAGTCAACACAGTCTGTAGAGTGTTGAGCACGAAAGCATGACTGAAGAGGATTCAATAGGTTGTTTGCAGAAAAAGCGTGTGAGATGAACGTATGCAATTCTCTCTAGAAGCTTGGAGAAGCATGGAAGCTAAGAGATGGGATGGTAATTTGAGAGTTTCGTTCCCAATTTTTTTTTTTCAGAATAGATGTAATCACTGAATGTTGAATAATGATGGAAAGTTACCAATAGAGATTACAGATTTTAGTTAGAGGTGGAATGAGCACAGGGCACAGTTATCTACTGATTTGTGAGGGAATATGATCAAGAGAACAGGAGGCAGAGTTGTAAAATGAGAAGTCAATAAATATTTCATCTTCATTTGTGGGATCAAATGAGAGGGCGTCAGAGTGTCCTGGGAAGGAATTGAACTCATTGCCTGACGATGAAGATGATATAATTTCAAGTCAATTGTTATTAATCTTGTCCTTAAAGTAGGAAGCAGGATCCTGGGCACAGATAGTAGGATAGCAGGATTTAGAGTGGGAGGGTTGAGAATAGATTTAAATATGTTATAAAGGAATTTAGAGTTAGAAGCCTGAGCAGAGATAAGAGATCATAATTATGTTTGTTTAGCAGGGCACAGATCATTATAATAAGAGTGCTGGATAGCAGTATATGTGAGGAAATATTTTTTGGAGATAGTGTTATTTTAGAGTTTTTCAAACCTAGCAAATATTTTGTTTATTAGTCTGTTCTAATATATATAATTGTATGTATGCATCGACTCACAGTAGACCATTTACACTCACCAATATTAAACTTATTGACTGATAAGGAATAAGACCATTTCCCATCCTATATAAAGTATCATCAATATGTGAGATTAAGGTTAATTTTTGGTGCACACAGAACAGAAGACACAGTATGTATGGTTCTTATTTATTTCCAGCTTCTATGAAAAGAGGTTTTGGGGAAATTTGTATGTCAGAATCATTAAAAAATTAATAAAGAAAGGAAAAATGATTTACAAATTTCTTTCATACTTGGTTTGTTTAATAATTACAAGAACCTCCAAAACATGTTGGAAGGACAAATAACCAAAAGGCTTTGCTTTCTTTATAAATGCAGAATTTACTTGGGTTTAGACTTGCCTCTTTCCAACACATGGTCATCTGAACACAAAGAAAATCTTTTCTAACTCCATTGAGAAGGGAGATCTTAACCACAAATAATAATAATAATCTCAGGTGTTGGTAGTAGAGCATCCACCAAGTTGGATTATTACAAATCAATTAGAAGTTCATCAGGTTATTTAATGAAGAAAAGAAAAGAAAAATAAAAATAAAATAAAAGCTGTACTGTCTTGCACTTTGGGTGAGTTTGTCAGAAGAGGTGTAAAGCAACTTTTGTTTTGGATCTGGATTTAATTAAAGTTTATAAAAAATTGGTAAAATAGTGTCATTTAGAGCTGCTTTTGCTCCAATATTGCTAATTTTGGCTAAAGAATTTTGTAACTTTGCCATGATTGCATTTGCTTTCTCCGATACAATTCAAAAAATAATTGAACTGCACAGTGCTGATATCTCCATTTCATTGCTCCCAAACCTCCTTTGCATGTTCAGACTTACTATTACTGTAATTGAATAGATAAATAACCACACGGACACCAATGTATATTTGGCAAAAAGTCAGATTATGATGGCAGAGAGAGCAATGCGAGTCAGCTAACGACTAAAAGCAAAACCAAACAGTTGAAGATCAAATTGCCATTACACCACTGGTCCCAGGATTTAATCCTTTACGATTGGCGAGTGCTAAATCTGGCATTACAGTGACTACACCCCTTCTGGACTCACAATGACATCAATTGCATTGTCAAGACATGTTTTGGGCATCCAAATTTGCCATGCGAATATTATACATACTTGTGTGGGAAGGACAACTATTGACCCATCTGAACTGTCTGTTTTACTTATTTCTTATCCTTCACTAATAGAACATATAAATATTATTTGTATACATTCCATATTTATATATATTGTTCTTAGGGACTACCTTTTGCTGTAAGTCTCGGACAGTCCCTTTTACCCCGGGGTTGGAGCTTCCCCTGGGGGACTGATTCTTCAGGGCAGCATTACAGCACAGAGCATGTAAGTAAAACAAGATATGAAAGCTCTGCTCTTGAATACTGATGAATGCTTTCTCTGCCCATCGAGAAGTGCATAGAATTAGTCTTTGCAGTTTTTGGCATGTGTGGAGGCCACCTTTGTCTATCATCATCAATATTTTTTAATATAGAGGCAAGGTATTTTAAAGCTCCACTCTTGGCTAGCTATGAATACTATGTCCATCGAGAAGTGGGCAGAAAATTCTATCTTTCTATGTGTAGCATTAACATTTTTTTCCAGTCATTTCCAGTCTATTTTCTAAAAATCCATTCACAACTGTTCCAATTGTCACCAACTTTGGCCAATGTCTCTGCAGTGAGCTGTCTTACTAAAGGATTTTGTGATGTTGGTATTGTTGCATTTGCTTTCTCCCATTCAAATCCAAAAATAATGAATCAATCTATACAATTCTCTAACTCCATCACTTAGCATGGAAGAAGCTACCCCCATGGGACTGAATCTTCAGCCCTTTCCAAATATATACAAGTCATCTAGTTTGATTCAGAAAGGCAGCATTACGGTGCAAAGTATATAGGTAAAACAAGGTATTAAAGCTCCGCTCTTGGCTACTGATGAATGCTCTGCCCATCGAGAAGTGCACAGTACTAGTCTTTGAAGTATTCAGTATGAGTGCACGCCACCTTCATCTGTTTACTTTTATAAATGTCTAACTCTTTTCATTCATACCACTGTCAATCTAATGACTTCTGCCTATTACTGTAGCTTCACTGACTATGATGGATGCCCTATTCAAAATTTACTGTGTGCATAGTCTTTGAAGTTTTGTTGTATGGGTGCAGCCAGCTCAAACATACATTCAAAAATTGACAAATGTTCTGTGTTTACAGGCACTTGCTTGACAACTCAATATAAAAACCACCAATAATGGATGATTTTGTTATAAAGTACTGAATCATAAATATATTCCAAAATATACCAAAAAAAGGAAATGTGACTTTATAGGGAAATATGCATCGTTTCCTCAGTAGATGAATGTCAGATGTATATGAAATAAAAATAGAATAACAACATAGTGTAATAGGTTCTATTTTTTAAAATGGTATTATTAATCAAATTGGGATAAATAAATGTGAGTGAATACAGAGAGAATAGATTTCCTCCACTTACACAAAGAGAGAATTCTCTTAATAACTGTGCTTACTACCAAAAGTAATTAAGGAGCTCCTAAGAATGAAAGTTAGATGCAATAGAACATGAGTATAATAGCCTATTAGGCTATTATTATATTAGCCTGGTGTGGTTATGCAAGGGTGCGCTATGAGTGTATTAGCCTCTGTCGGCCTGAGCCCTTAGTCAAACCCTGAATATAAAATAAAGCAAAGGAGGGGGATATTTCATAGTGTAAACATTTGTAAAGTGAAAAGTTTTATTAGTACATCTAAAAATGCACATGTACCAGAAATTGGCAATCAACAGACTTATCTCAAACTTTAAAGTTGTGCATTCAGTTCTAGACCTTTTTGACTCAGGGACAAGAAGTGCGGAACAGTATAAAGGGAATAATGTCGGACACTCTCTCCAAGCTACGCTTCCAATGCGTTTCTTAATTGATTTTGCCAGGAGGGGTGGAATTGAGCCAGATATACAAACTGCTCTTTATGCTTCTTGGAGTGTGCTTGTTCAAGGCCACACTAACTAGTATAAGTGATTATTTAGAAACATCAATGAAAGGATTCATGTCTACATACATTAGAGACAGGGCCTCTTTTTGACATATTTTGGTCAGGAAGGCACATTCTTTGAGTAGCTGTGTATGTAATTATTATTCAATCAGTGTAAATGTCAAGGCAAAACACCTTTATGTGAAGGGATATCAAGGATATTGCTTATGTGCAAATGTATACTCTTTAATTTCTCAGTGATCTGTGTACATGAGAGTAAATAAACTTGACTCTTTTTCAACATCAAGGTATCTGAGTCTCCATTTTTTAAGACAGCAATGTCAGTTGGTGTTTCTACTAGAGATGAGCGCACTCGGATTTCTGAAATCCGAGCCCACCCGAACGTTGCCGATCCGAGTCGGATCCGAGACAGATCCGGGTATTGGCGCCAAATTCAAATCTGAAACTGAGGCTCTGACTCATAATCCCGTTGTCGGATCTCGCGATACTCGGATCCTATAAATTCCCCGCTAGTCGCCGCCATCTTCACTCGGGCATTGATCAGGGTAGAGGGAGGGTGTGTTAGGTGGTCCTCTGTCCTGGTAGATCTCGTGCTGTGCTGTTTAGTTCTGTGCTGTGCTGTGCTGTGTTCTGCAGTATCAGTCCAGTGGTGCTGTGTGCTGTGCTCTGTCCTTCTGAGGTCAGTGGTGCTGCTGGGTCCTGTGCTGTGTCCTGTTCAGTCCAGTGGTGCTGTGTCCTGTGCTCTGTGCTTCTAAGGGCATAGTTATTTCCCCAATATTCCCCTGTGTTTAAAAAAATAAAAAAAAGTTATTTAAAAAAATACCAAAAACTAATTTAATTTTTTTTAATTACCACAAAATTTGCACAACCAATCCTGCAGTATAAGCCCATTGGTACTGCAATATTACCAAGTTCACACATTCAGCAGTAAAAGTCCAGTGGTACTGCAATATTACAAAGTTCACACATTCTGCAGTATCAGTCCAGTGGTGCTGTGTCCTGTGCTCTGTCCTGCTGAGTTCCGTAGTGCTGCTGGGTCCTGTGCCGTGTCCTGTTCAGTCCAGTGGTGCTGTGTCCTGTGCTCTGTGCTTCTAAGGGCATAGTTATTTCCCCATTATTCCCAAGTTTTTAAAAAATAAAAAAAAAGTAAAAAAAAATAAAAAATTAAAAATTAAAAAAAATATATATTATAACCAAATTTGCAAAACCAATCCAGCAGTATAAGTCCATTGGTACTGCAATATTACCAAGTTCACACATTCTGCAGTATCTTGTGCTACATATAATGGAGACCAAAAATTTGGAGGATAAAGTAGGTAAAGATCAAGACCCACTTCCTCCTAATGCTGAAGCTGCTGCCACTAGTCATGACATAGACGATGAAATGCCATCAACGTCGTCTTCCAAGCCCGATGCCCAATCTCGTAGTACCGGGCATGTAAAATCCAAAAAGCCCAAGTTAAGAAAAAGTAGCAAAAAGAGAAACTTAAAATCATCTGAGGAGAAACGTAAAGTTGCCAATATGCCATTTACGACACGGAGTGGCAAGGAACGGCTAAGGCTCTGGCCCGTGTTCATGACTAGTGGTTCAGCTTCACCCACGGATCTTAGCCCTCCTCCTCCTCCCCCCCCTACAAAAAATTGAAGAGAGTTATGCTGTCAGCAACAAAACAGCAAACAACTCTGCCTTCTAAAGAGAAATTATCACAAATCCACAAGGCGAGTCCAAGGATGTTGGTGGTTGTCAAGCCTGACCTTCCCATCACTGTACGGGAAGAGGTGGCTCGGGAGGAGGCTATTGATGATGTAGCTGGCGCTGTGGAGGAACTTGATGATAAGGATGGTGATGTGGTTATTGTAAATGAGGCACCAGGGGGGGAAACAGCTGATGTCCATGGGATGAAAAAGCCCATCGTCATGCCTGGTCAGAAGACCAAAAAATGCACCTCTTCGGTCTGGAGTTATTTTTATCCAAATCCAGACAACCAATGTATGGCCATATGTAGCTTATGTAAAGCTCAAATAAGCAGGGGTAAGGATCTTGCCCACCTAGGAACATCCTCCCTCATACGTCACCTGAATAACCTTCATAGTTCAGTGGTTAGTTCAGGAACTGGGGCTAGGACCCTCATCGGTACAGGGACACCTAAATCCCGTGGTCCAGTTGGATACACACCAGCAACACCCTCCTCGTCAACTTCCTCCACAATCTCCATCAGATTCAGTCCTGCAGCCCAAGTCAGCAGCCAGACTGAGTCCTCCTCAATACGGGATTCATCCGAGGAATCCTGCAGCGGTACGCCTACTACTGCCACTGCTGCTGTAACATGGTTTTGACCAGGAGACTGAAATAAGAAACTTCTTATTTTAAGTTCCTTAATGAATCAGGCCCTATCTGTCAAGTTAGATCACAAAGTAATTGAGTGAGATCCTGCTGTTCAATGAGTATTGACTAAAACTTCCCCGGTGGCGCGGAGTCTAACAAACTGGGAGGTATTCAATAGTGGTTCCCGCTAGGGAATATGGGCTTCTGCGGCTCCCAGCTTGCAGGTCGCGGCCCTCCAGGAAAGTTCCCACTGTGACAGCTGAGAACAAGTTACTTAGCAGACGAGTGATCCAAATCAGACATCAAAGATGGTAACAAAGATTACCGTTTTTATTATAAAATATTAATACAAGAGTCCAATGCAGACTTGAATGTTTTGCAAGAGATGATTACAAAAAGCATGCAGGAATAGTGACTTTCAGCAACATTCATTAATACAAGCTGTATATTCAGTAATCAGATTCTTCAATAGTAGAAATCTTGAGGCATAAGAATTAACATAGTCTAAACATATTCGGCCACGATAGACACAGTTTGATACGAATTGTGGTACGGAGAACAATCAAACATACAGGCCAAATAGATAATAGATGTGACTCATCATGTTACCAGAAGCCGTGGGATAGGTATGCAGAATTCAAACAGTCCAGCGTCCAATAATAATGAACACACGGCAGCAATAACTAGAAGTATACCACGGATACTGGAACAGGGTCAGCAATGTAGATCAAACAAGGAGCAGATGAAGTTCATAACATTTGCCAAGAGCAATAAAACAGGCATGCGGAAAGTTGGAGAAGTCCAGCAAACATTAGCAACGGCTACACAGCAGCGATGAACACAGCAGCTTACCACGGATTGTGGAACAGGTAACAGGTGTAGCTCATATCGTTACCACGAGCAATGGAAGAGGTATGCAGCGATCCAGAAATCCAGCAAACACAGCGATGACCACACAGCAGCGATGAACACAGCAGCTTTACCACCGATTGTGGAACAGATAACAGGTGTAGACTATAGCGTTTACCATGAGCAGTGGAACAGGCATACAGACGGAGACATCAGAGTAACGGATGTGACTTGAATAACCAGCAATGCAAGAAAGAAAGGAAGGGCCTAATAAAGGGAGACTGACCAATAGTAACACTGACCAGCATACAGGTTTAATGGTCACAGGTGCAGATCAAGACCCATAGTCACACTAGCAACAGAAATTAAAGAGACAGTCAGTGTTTAGAGGCTCGGGTAGAGGTACCAGGGGAGCGGAGTGTGACACTATCATGAGCAGAATTCTGAAATTTTGGTCATCACAAAAAATGTTTTAAAGAGAAAGGTTGATGAATGGAAGTCATATAATCTGTGGGTTGTAGAGAGTAAACCAACAAATAAATGTTCATCCCATTATGTCCCCCAAATATATATCAAAGAAACAATTAGGCAGTGGGAAGATGATGACTTATTTACTGTATTTGTAGCAGCTTAATCAATAAGATCTGTAGCTTAAGTCCCTCCCACTGTTGTACAAGAATAAGCAGTTGCAGTGTCTGCAGAATGGGGGGGGGAGGGATTAGAGTAGAAGAACAGGTTGAAGTGAGCAGTGCTCTTATGTCTGTGTTATACTCAGCAGAAATCCCAGGATACCATAAAAGCTATGTGAGAGTACATGCTTCCAGGTTCCTTGGTGCTCCCATACCTAACACTTTGTATCTTGACATTTCAAGGGACCGATCTTTACCTTTCAACTACTAAAATAAATGTTTTATCAGTAGAGTTAACGTCAACCCCAAAAGGAAACATTTAATCTGTGAAAGCCACTGAGGACATAAAGGTGGTGACACAGCTAATACGTTTAAGGCTAGTCACAGTGCCACCACCCAATCCGCAGAATGTTACTCCACTTCCCCCTCCAATAGAGTGGACAGATCACGGGCCCTAGTCAGCCAGTGACTTAAGGGAAATAATCACTAGATGCTCAAACCGTAAGAAAGATCTAAGGTTTGCTATATAATATCTGCATTTGATTTATAGTGTACATAGCCCAAATTATTCAGATATATTACGTTTCAGGCTGTACAGTTTCCCAAAAACAAGAAACAAGTGAGAGCATTTTTAGGAAATACTGGAACAGGGTCAGCAATGTAGATCAAACAAGGAGAATACTGCAAACAGTGGATTCCTAATTTATCCCAGATTGCATCCTCACAGGGCACAGCACCAGATCCAGTCATACATATTGCAGAAATAAAGGAATGTGTGCAACTCTGTTTTTTACAAGTATGTAACAGGAATTTGTTATCTATTGCTTAACCTGTGTCGGGCTGGTGACCAGTGAAGCATAATTTATGACAGCGGCCTGGTCTCATCTAGGCTAATAACAATACTTTTTTTTCTCATCAGCTGACCGATTAGCACAGATAGTATTCATCCCAAATATCTTACCATTCAGTCTAATAGGAAACATGTTTGGTGTGTGCTTAGGGTTTCACTACACCAAGTAGGTCACTCTCACAGTATAGGGAAACACATTTGGAGAAATACTGAACAACATCTGAAGACATCCAGAAATAAGCTAAATCTTCTACAACCTAACTCTGCACTCATTCTCTAACAGCAGTGGACATTGCAATTAGGTTTTTGTTTTGTTTTTATTTGCCTCAGTTTCTTGAAATTTATTCATAAATCCCAATGTTTAACAAATTGCTTTTCTTACTATTCTTTCATGCCATTTTATTTAGAACTATATCATCCTTCACTTTTCCTGCAACACACCCCTTTCCCTACATTGCCCACTTACTACTCCACTTGTCTCTAGTTAGCACTTATAAACTTTTTTCCTATTTATATTCAGTAACTGGATCATCCTCACCCTGTCAACACAAAATAAAAGGCCACACATCTTACAATCACCTTTCTTATCTTTCTCTCTCTCTGCTTCTATTAGCTTGTGATAGATCACCCAATCAAACCCCCCACCCACCCCCACTTCCTCCATACACATATACATTCTGGGAATAACAGAGACATGGCTTCCACTATCAGACACTGCCTCACCTGCAGCCCTTTCACATGGTGGCCTACATTTCACCCATATCTCCAAACCTGGCAGACAAGCAGGTGAGATTGGACTACTTCTTTTCTTTTCTCTATGCTTGTTGCTGTGATCTATCGCCCCCCTGGACCACACCAACAATTTCTTAAACATTTTTCTGCATAACTCCCCTATGTTTTATCTTCCAACATCCCCACATCATTATGGGTGATTTCAACATTCCCATTGATAATCCACACTCCACGTTTCCAAATTACTCTTTCTAACTTCCTCCCACAATCTCTCCCAGTGGATCCTCTATTCATCCAGATGGCCACTGCCTTGATCTTGTTTTCTCTAGACTATGCTCAGTTTCTGATTTCCTTAATAATTATTTCCCTTTCTCAAATCATCACCTTATTAGCTACAAGCTATCCCCCAGGATAATCAAGCCTCCTCATACCCACAGAAATCTTACCTCTATTAATTTTCAACAGTTTTCCACCTCTCTCCAACACCTTCTCTCCCCAATTGATACATTCTCCTCCCCTCATATGGCAGTACCTCATTTTCCCCAAACTCTAGTAACTGTTTTTGATTAAGTATATAGAACAGAGGATAACAGAAATGGGCGCTAATGAATATCCAGAAGCTGCCAAAGATATACACGAAAGTCCACTTACTTTCAAATAATGGCTGTTATGGATGCAATAGAATAACTCAAACCGCTAACCGGATGATCACACACACAAATTCGTCAGATAATCATGGAAACCTGTAACGAATAAATAGATACATAGCACAGTACTGTCTTTAAAGTATAAGAATTATTGACTATAGTGTCCCAGGGGTGATCCCTTGTGAAGTGTGCAGCGGGTATTGGACCAATCTAAGTAGAACCACGTGAGGGAATTCCCGCAGGGTATCTGCTTACAAGAGGAATTCATTCACACTGCATTCAATTAATCTCTGATGTTGAAAAGAGAGTCCTTCTCTGGAACTTATCTCCACCGATGAATATATAAAGCGAATCCGGTTATTCTCTCCACTGTGCAGTGTAGCGATTCTCAGCCGATGGTAGTTTTGTCCTTAAAATCATCCAACGCGTTTCAAGCCTCACCGGGCTCTTTATCAAGGTGTATCCTCTATTCATCCAGATGGCCACTGCCTTGATCTTGTTTTCTCTAGACTATGCTCAGTTTCTGATTTCCTTAATATATATTTCCCTTTCTTGAATCATCACCTTATTAGCTACAAGCTATCCCCTAGGATTCTCAAGCCTCCTCATACCCACAGAAATCTTACCTCTATTAATTTTCAACAGTTTTCTACCTCTCTCCAATACATTCTCTCCCCAATTGATACATTCTCCTCCCCTGATATGGGAGTACCTCATTTTCCCCAAACTCTAGTAACTGTTTTTGATGAAGTGGCTCCAGCAATACTTCATACTCCATGCAGACTTTGATGTTAGCAGTAGCACACTAAAGTAACACAAAATCTTCAAAAACTTTCTCGCAAACCAGAATGTCACTGGCATAAATCTCATACCTCTAATGATTTCCTTACATACACTGCTATCTCCTAATCATATCAAATGTTCTGGCCACTTCTAAACAAACATACTTTCGATTTCTCATCTCTGCTCAGGCTTCAAACCCCAAATGAATTTTTTAACACATTTAAATGTCAAACCTCCCACCTCAAACCCTCTAATTACTATCAGTGCCCAAAATCTTACTTCCTACTTCAAGGACAAGATCGATAAGATCCGACTTGAAATTATATCAACTTCCTTGAAAAAAACCCCAATCAGCTCAATTCCTTCCCAGCACTATCTGACACCCATTCTACATTTGATCATACAAATGAAGATCCTATACCCTCAGAAATTGTTAGATCCTTGTCTTCTGTCCTCATCCCACCCCTAATTAAAATCTGTAATCTATCTCTACTTATATCTTCCCATCATTATTCAAGCACGCAGTGATTACTCCTATTCTGAAAAGGCTAAATATTGACCCAAACACCCTTTCAAAGTACTGACCCATATCTTAGCTCCCTCCAAGCTTCTTGAGAGAATTGCATACTCTTACCGCACAAGATTTATTTCCTCACACAACCTATTGGATCCTCTTCAGTCAGTCAGTCAGGCTTTTGTTCTGAACACTCCACAGAGACTGTGTTGATTTTGGTTGTCAATTATTTAATCACTGCTAAATCTAGAGACCATTACTCATGTCTGTTTCTAATGGATCTCTCTGCTGCATTTGACACTGTTGACAACTCTCTTCTCATAAAAACGCTACAATCCCTAGATCTTCAATACACTGTCCTATCCTGGTTCTCATACTACCTATCTAATACACTGTCCTATCCTGGTTCTCATACTACCTATCTAATACACTGTCCTATCCTGGTTCTCATGCTACCTATCTAATACACTGTCCTATCCTAGTTCTCATACTACCTATCTAATACACTGTCCTATCCTGGTTCTCATACTACCTATCTAATAGTTCTCTCAGTGCTAGTTTGTCTGGATCCACCTCTGCTCTGCTTCCTTTACCAGTTGGAGTACCACAAGGCTCAGTCCTTGCTCCTCTGCTCTTCTCTATCTATAACACTTTTCTTGGAAAACTAATAAGCTCCTTTGGATTTCAGTATCTTCTCTATGTGGATGATACCCAAATGTATCTATCCTTTCCTTATCTCTTACCATCTGTGTTGGCCTGAGTTAGTGTCTGCCTTTCTGCTATTTCATTTTGGATGTCCTCTCACCAACTCAACCTCAGTCTTTTAAAAACAGAATTAATAATATCTATCTAATTTCTATTTCTGTTAACAATATCACAATAAATCCCACTGCACAAGCATGTTGTCTAGATGTGATTTTTGACTCATAACTATCCTTTGATTCCCATATTTAATTACACTGCAAAAACTTAAATTTATACACTAATCATCTCCCTGATTGACTACTGAAATTCCCTTCTTACTGGTCTTCCCCAAATCAAACTCTCACCCCTACAATCTATTCTGCACATAGTGGTTAGATTGATTTTCCTTGCAAATCATTCTTGTTCTGCTGATCACTCTGTCAGTCTTTATATTGGTTGCCTGTTTTTCACTGAATCCAATATAAAATACTTCTAAAATACAAGGTCATGAACAAAACTGCACCAACATATAGCTTCTCGCCTGTTTCAAAATATCACCCAACTCGACACCTCCATTCTGCATAAAATCTTCTTTTCTTAGCCCCCCTCATTACCTGCTTCAATTCACGGTTATAGGACTTTTTTCATGATACACCCACTTAGTGGAATTCCTTCCCAACACAATAAGACTTTCCTCTAGTCTTCAAACTTTCAAGCATTCTCTGAAACCCCACCTCCCTAGGCTACCTTATTACCACCCTTTACACAGTTCACACAAGACAAAAACCCTCTGGTCACCATTGCTGTGTGACTGGAACATATAGTCCACAAGCACTTTTTACCTTTGCAATCTGACTGGACCAATATGCAATATGTAGCACTTAACCTAATGTATCAAACTCCCATTGTCTCATAGATTGGAATTTTCTGGTGCTATATAAATAAATAATGATGATGATGATGTGAGAGAATTTTTAGGAAAGGCAAGATACTGCAGACAGTGAATTCCTATTTTTTCACAGATAGCAGCCTCACAGTATGATCTTACAAAGGGCACAGCACTAGATTCAGTGATTACATACTGCAGAAACAAAGGAAACTTTTACCATAGACAAACAAGCACTCTCTAATTCACCTGCACTTGGTACGCCAACATATGACAAACCATTTTCACTTTCATACATTGGCAAATAAGACAAGCATCAGGGGTTCTGACACAGCATCCCCCTAGATCCAGTTTCTCAGGCTCTGCCTGTATGTCTCAGAGCATTTGCAGCAGCTGCACTACTAATTGCAAAATCTGCAGACATTGTACATTTTGTATGATCTGCAGGCAGAATCTACTGCGAGGTTTAGAAAATAAGAACTCAGTTTTTGACTTCCCTCTAACATCATTTTGCAAAGATGTGCATTATTTAATCCTGTATAATTCTGCCCCTCCCTGAGGATGATGACAGTTTGCACTCTTAGAGGGTGGAAGTTGGGAGTATATATCATGATTGTTTACAAATTGTTGAACAAACTTTTTCTCCAAGGCCAGATCTTGTTGACACCCCATTGAATAATTCTGATTTTTCTTTGCTGATGAATGTTGCAACAGATCTAACAAGGTGTTGTCAGGATACGCAGTAGTCACTGACAATGAGGTAATAGAGCTGAGGCATTATCACCTCCACACTCAGGACAGATGGCAGAACTTATAGCACTCACTAGAGCCTGCCAGCTTGCTAAAGACGAAACGTATATGACTTATATTAAATATATACACAGACTCCAGGTACACTTTTGGTGCAGTCCATAATTTTGGGGTGTTATGGAAAATATGAAACTTTCTCACACAAATGGTACACCTATTGCACATGCTAAAGTGGTGCAAGAACTGTTGAATACATTAATGCTTTGAAATGCTGTAAGCATTATGAATTGTCATGCATACACCAGAAACATGGATGTTTCTAACACTATAGGTAGGGAGAGGCTGCATGAAGAAAACTATAAGGAGGGGGGCTGCATATACAATACTATAGGGCTGGGGAGGCTGCATATACAAATCTATAGGGAGGGACTGCACAGAGAAGTAGGCTATACATTTAATGGTGGAGTTTAGCTGGGGGCTAAATATTTATGGGTGCAATTTTATTTGTGGGGTGATGCTGGGGCAATTGAATTTTTTGGTCGGGCCTATTAAATTAAGATGGGGTTACAGGAAATGGTTATATTAAACTTAAATGCTATTAATTTATTGCAGGGGTTATTTGGAGGGAGGGTAATAGGTCTAGTTATTAAATGTATATACTATTATTTTAATGACAGGGCTGGATGTGGGGAAATAGATCTATTTATCAAATGTGAGTGCTAATATTTTAATGTTGGGGCTGGAAAGAGGCCTAATTATTAAATGTGGGTGCTATTGATTTAATGCTGGGGATGGTTGGACTTTTCTAAGTTTTAAGCACTCATTTTTTTTTTTAGAAATAGGGCAGCTAACATTCCAGGATTCAAACAAGCAGCAACTGATCTAAAGTAACCAGCAGCCACAGGTGGTGAAAGTGACAAGAACAGGTAGGAGAGAGCAGGACAGTCTGCCAACTGAATTTGATTGTCTGTCTCGCTTTGTCAGGATTTAATTCGACAACAAGGACAGTTGGGAGGTATGTCCCGCTTCACAATGTACTTATCATGAAGGCAGAGTTGCGTGCACCTAATTGTAGTGCACAAAGGTTTGCTTGTGAATTTGTTTAAAATGTATCTAAAATGGTTACTACCCCCCCTCTTTTAAGTGCCAAAGATCCTTATTCCAGCTCTGCTTATACTTTAGTGGTTCTTGCATTGATTCCATTGCCTGTCTTCTACCTTGCATTGGTTCCATTCTCTTAGTTGAACATTTGGCCAGCCCCCATTGCACTGACAATATCATTAATCCTGCCTCCTTTGAACTTAATATATCACCAGCAAACCCTTGGAATAGCTCTGCCCTTCACTTATACCATTGTCTGAAAACCCTCCCTGCACTGTTATTGATTCAAACCACCACCAATCACTGGGCACATTTAGGGCTCATAAACAATTGTTATAAAATAAGTGTTTTCTTGCAGATGCTTGAAGCATTTCACCTTTGTGGTGATCGCACTGTATAGACATTTATTATAAGGACTATTTTAATGTATATTTTGAAACACACAGTACACATTTTTATATATTAAAAGAGAGATATTTGACTGGTAGTTTACAGCTCATGATGTCAGGGAAAGATGCGAAAGTGCTGTGAGGTGCTCATATGCTGCTCTGACAGACTGATCAGATACGATTGTGCCAACATGTTTCGTAATAGTTAAACTTAGAAACATAACTTACTTTGTGTAATATAAAAGGAATATTGGAAGGATGTTTTAGTAGGCAACTAAACAATTTTGACAGCAGAGGCATAAACCAGTCACAGATCATGCAAAAGTATTCATGTATTTTTATAACACAGGACTGGCAGCCTTTTCCCTGCATTGCTTTAGAAATGGCCCACTTTGTATTAAGTCATCACATCTAGGGTTTCCTAATTGTTGCTACAACCAACTTCCAGTAGTTCTAAATCCCGCCTTTGTTTGCCCCACCTACAGTTGATTTTGTTCCGCCCACATGAGGCCACTTCAAGAATTTTTTTCAGGGTCACTTTAAGTTCCCAATTTGCCCCTGCTCATGGTTACCTATTGGGTCTAATGGGACTTTTTTTTATCTCAGCCAGGTTATCCTTGTAATAGTGTTACAATTTAGTTTGCCAGAGAAATCTAAGTTGCAGAAATGAAGGGTAGCCTGCAAAAATAAAAATGAACAGTCCTAGTATTCAATTTTTCCTCAAGTATTGGTCATGATACTGTCAGAAAGACTGCAACAATATTCAGAAATCTGGGATAATGTTATGAAACTAAAGAGTCACTTTCCACAGTAGAATTGTCTCAAACAAGGAAAGTGTCGTTACAGAACTAAGAAGCCCTTAATGTGTTATAGCAGAGCGAGGAGTAGTACGTAAATTAATAGGCCAAGAGTGTTGTACTTTCAGTTCAGATCAACATGATGTGGTTCAAGGCCAATTTTTAGAAACTAGTTAATTGCAGAAAGGCTAGGAAAATTAGCAAACAGACATGGGATTCTATTTTATGGCTAGGTCTATCTCAAAGGATTTTGGGTATAGTACAATATATAGTAAAAGGCAGGGCCGGACTGGGACTAAAAATCAGACCTGGCATTTAAAACACACAGGCCCACATGTTGTGGGCTCCATGCGCGATATTGTTGCACGCTGAAGTGGCATTGCTGGTGCAGTTCAACATGTTAAGCAGCAGCACAAACTTGTGTATCCCCCTTTGTCTTCTGCCCACCCTGATCAATTCCCTTGTTGTTCAAATCAGTTTGCTTGAATTACAAAAGCATACTGTTCCAACTGTGTACGAAAACATAAAACGACTACAGTAAACCCAGGGCCTGATTAAGGGTTTCGGTCACCATAGGCAAATACACCAACAGTGCCTCCCTACCCCCGCCCCCCCAATGTATAGGAATACTCCTAAATATAAATATTCTGAAATATTCTCCACCATTCAAATTTAGATTGATTGCACCATTGTCTCTTACCTGTTCTTGCTCTTCTCTCTTGCTGCTTTGCTGTCTTCTCGCTGGCTTCTGGAAATTTGGAGTCCTGTATTGAAAATACAAAAATGTTACTATATTGCAAAATGTTAACAAACCCTGAATGATTAGGCTCTTTAATTAAAAAAAACCCACTCCATTATGGACAGTTAACACTACCCCATTGTACAGGCATATATAGGTGATATCTGAACATTTGTGGTCAATAAAATATTTACCTCTACCAGCCCCATCTCACTGGTATTTAATATTCTAGTGATAGCTGAGACCAGAGAGCAGCCATGTAACTGCCACACAAAACAGATATCATGCCCCCCAAAGCTGCTTTATTTTTTAAATACCACGCAAGACATTTCATTAACCCTGTAAGCGTTTTCAGCCCCTCTCCCCCCCCTGCAGACATTTTCACCCTCTCTTCCCCCCCCTCTGCAGACATTTTCAGCCCCTCTTCTCCCCCCTGCAGATATTTTCAGCCCCTCTTCCCCCCCGCAGACATTTTCAGCCCCTCTTCCCCCCATGCAGACATTTTCAGCCCCTCCCCCCCTGCACACATTTTCAGCCCCTCTTCCCCTACCTGCAGACATTTTCAGCCCCTCTTCATCCCCCTGCAGATATTTTCGGGGCCTCTCCCACCCCTGCACACATTTTCGGGGTCCTCTCCCCCCTGCACACATTTTCGTGTCCTCCCCCCCTCCCTGCACACATTTTCGGGTTCTCTCCCCCATGCAGACATTTTCAGCCCCTCTTCCCTCCCCTCCAGACATTTTCAGCCCCTTTTATCCCCCCTGCAGACATTTTCAGCCTCTCTTCCCCCACCTGCAGACATTTTCAGCCCCTCTTCATCCCCCTGCAGACATTTTCGGGGCCTCTCCCATCCCTGCACCCATTTTCGTGTCCTCTCCCCCCCTGCACACATTTTTGTGTCCTCCCCCCCTCCCTGCACACATTTTCAGGTCCTCTTCCCCCTCCCCCTGCACACATTTTCTGGTCTTTCCCCCCCGCACACATTTTCAGGTCCTCTTCCCACGAGCACCATTTTCCGGTGAAAATAAAAAATAAACTTCGCTCAGCAGCCTATGGGAATCCACTGTGCGCCCTCTACAGCCAGTCCTATGCGGCTGCGTGATGTGACTTTGTGACGTCAGGCACGGCCGCGTAGGACTGGCTGTAGAGGGTGCACAGTGGATTCCCGGAGGCTGCTGAGGTAAGAGTATTTTTTATGAAAGCGCAGGAGCCAGGCCGGCCCACAGAGCCGCCATGAAGTGTGACGTCATGGTGGCTCAAAAATGTATCTAATTTATTTTAATTTAATAGGCCGACACTGCCGGCCCACACTGCCATTGGCCATTCTGGCAGTTGCCAGAAGTGCCAGATGGCCAGTCCGGCCCTGGTAAAAGGTTTTTTGGAAGGTGGAATTGAGAAAGATGAAAGTTGAATAACAATGTAAATACAAAATTAAGACTAGCAGCCGTAATTTACATATATTATCTATTTTTATGATTTTAGTTTGGCAAGAGAAAAACTGTTTATGTAAACCGTTCTTCATGCTTCTTACAAAGTGCTTATGCAAGACTGCAATGACTACTACCAGTGATTATTTAAAAACATTAAATGATGGAGAATTAACGTCTCCATACATTAGAGATAGGGCCTCCGTTTTACATATTTGGGTCAAGTTAAATGCCATATGTGAAGGGATGCCAAGATTATTGCTTATAAAACTTATGTGCAAATGTATACTGTTTAGCTTTTGATTTGCATTAATAAACTAGAAACTTTTTCGATATAAAAGCATCTGAGTCTCCATCTATGCAGCTATCCTTACCTCACTCTATAATCTAATGCACATCAGTAAATACAAAGTCCCATGTCAAAATGGGATTATGTTTCTGAAATTCAGCAAGCACATTGCTCTAATCACTTAAACAGTTCAAGCTATTAGACTCGAGCAATGAATAGTTAAGCAGTGCTGGCCAATCAGAAGCCAGGGGTGTGGCAGAACCTGGCCAATCATGAATTTATGCAGCAATAAGCATCTATCTCAACTCTAGGGACGATAATCATACTGAAGACCAATGTCCTACGAATGTCTCCTTACTATAATTTAAATAAAGGAAAAAAACAAAAAAACCTCTAATGTATCTTAATAGCACACCTTTAGATTGGTTTAAAAAAACACTCATTACAATAATGCCAATAGTCTGTTATATATATTGAAAACAAGTATGATACAATTTCCATTCATCAGGCTAAAAGTATCAACTTTACCGTACTGTAATTGTTATATTACTAACAGTAACATTCACAGGGTAACATCAGAACAATAGTAGCAAGCATTATGCTAACAAGAGTATATATATATATGTATATATTATGTCGGTCTAAAATAAAATATGTGGACAGAATATTAGTTCCAACATTTTATACATAATTAAAACTCAAAAAATATCTAACTGATGGGAGAGATTTAAATGAGGTAAGTTTCCTCCTGGACAAACCATGTTACAATACAAGGGGTTCAAATCAGTTTATTATTTTGCACATAAGTTAAATACTAGCTGTTTTTTTCATTTAGCACACAAATACTTCATCATCAACATTTATTTATATAGCGCCAGCAAATTCTGTAGTGCCTTAAAATTGGGAACAAACATTAATAAGACAATACTGGGTAATACATACAGACAGAGAGGTAAGAGAACCCTGCTCACAAGTTTACAATCTATAGGACAATGGGAGTTTGAAACACATCATATTGCACAATGGGCCAGCTAGAATACAAAGGTAAAAGTATTGAGTGGACTATGTGGTAATGTTGGTCAGAGGGTTGTTGTCTTGTGTTAGCAGTGTAGAGGATAGTAATAGGGTAATCTAGGGAGATTAAGATGATGGTTGAGGAATATCATAACCTTGTCTGAAGAGGTGGGTTTTCAGTGAACACTTGAAGGTTTGAAGACTAGAGGAAAGTCTTACTGTGCGAGGGAGGGAATTCCACAAAGTGGGTGCAGCCCGGAAAAAGTCCTGTAACCGAGAATGGGAGGATGTGATGTGAGTGGAGGAGAGACGCAGATCTTGTGCAGAACGGAGCTGTCGAGTTGGGAGATATTTTGAGACAAGTGAGGAAATGTATGTCGGTGCAATTTTGTTGACGGCCTTATATGTTAGTAGAAGAATTTTATATTGGATTCGTTGAAATACAGGCAGCCAATGTAGAGACTGACAGAGTGGCTCAGCTGAGGAATAACGGTTTGCAAGGAAAAGCAATCTAGTCGCTGCGTGCAAAATAGATTGTAGGGGTTCAAGTCTGACTTTGGGAAGACCAGTAAGGAGGGAATTGCAATAGTCAATGCGGGAGATGATGAATGCATGAATTAATGTTTTTGCTGAGTCTTGTGTCAGATATGTGCGTATTCTGGAAATGTTCTTTAGGTGTATGTAACATTATTTAGATATAGAGTTGATGTGGGGAATAAACTACAGTTGGGAGTCAAGGATTACACCTAGGCAACAAGCTTGCGGGGTGGGATTTATGGTCATGGTATCAACAGAAAGAGAAATGTCAGGCAGGAAGCTTCTGTTTTTGGGTGGGAATATTATTAATTCAGTTTTTGAAAAATTGAGTTTGAGTTGGCGAGAAGACATCCAAGATGAAATGGCAGAAAGACAGTCAGTAAGGCGAGACAACACAGATGGTGAAAGATCAGGAGAGGATAGATAGATTTGTGTATCATCCGCATAGAGATGATACTGAAATTCAAAGTAGCTTACTAGTTTTCCAAGAGAAGTGGTGTAGATAGAGAATAGCAGATGACCTAGGACTGAGCCTTGTGGTACTGCAACTGACAAAGGAAGCGGAGCAGAGGTGGATCCAGA
Organism: Mixophyes fleayi; assembly: GCF_038048845.1. Classification (NCBI taxonomy): domain Eukaryota; kingdom Metazoa; phylum Chordata; class Amphibia; order Anura; family Limnodynastidae; genus Mixophyes; species Mixophyes fleayi. Next base: position 148,765,640 of record NC_134404.1, read on the forward strand.
GAAATTAACACTGAAAGAGCGATTAGATAGATAGGATGAGAATCAGGATAGGACAGTGCCTTCAATACCTAGGGATTGTAGCGTTTTTATGAGGAGAGAGTGGTCAACAGTGTCAAAGCAGCAGAGAGATCCAGGAGAATTAGAAGAGTTACTCTCTTGGTTATTACTTTTTGCTGTGATCAAATCATTGACAACCTTGGTCAGCACAGTCTCTGTGGAGTGTTGAGAGCGAAAGCCTGACTGAGGAGGATCCAATAGGTTGTTTGCTGTAAGAAAGTGTGTGAGGCGAGTGTAGGCAATTCTCTTGAGAAGCTTGGGGGGCATGGGATCTGAGAGATGGGGCGGTAAGTTGCGAGAGAGTTAGGGTCAGAATTTTGGTTTTTTAAAATGGGAGTAATCACTGCATGCTTGAATAGTGATGGAAAAATACTAATAGAAAGAGATAGATTACAGATTTTAGATAGAGGGGGAATGAGCACAGGAGACAGGGACATACCAATTTGTGGGGGAATGGGTTCAAGAGGACAGGAGGTAGAATGGGAAGATGAGAAGAGAGTAGAAACTTCCTTTTCATTTGTGGGATCAAATGAAGAGAGAGCGTCAGACGGTGCTACAAAGGAATTGAGCCGATTGCTTGTCAAGGGAGATGATATCATTTCAAGTCTTATCTTTTCAATTTTGTCCTAATTTTGTCCTTGATATAGGAAGCAAGATTCTGGGCACTGATGGTAATTGGAAGATTTGGAGCAGGAGGATTCAGAAGAGATTTAAATGTGTTAAAGCGGCGTTTGGGGTTAGAAGCCTGAGAGATACATGAGAGATTAGAAGTAGGTTTGTTTAGCAGTGTCCAGGGCATTTCTATAGGAGTGGTAGATATCAGAATATATAATGAAATCATTAGAGGTACAAGATTTATGCCAGTGACGTTCTGCTTTATGAGAAAGTTTTTGTAGAGTTTGTGTTACTATAGTGTGCCACGGTTGGCAACGAAGTCTACGCAAAGTATGTAGTGTTGCTGGAGCCACTTGATCCAGGGCAGTTGCTAGGGTTTGATGAAAATGGGGTACTGCCCGATCAGAGGAGGAGAATGTAGAAATTGGGGAGAGAAGGTGTTGTAGAGAGGTGGAAAACTTGAAAATAAATAGAGTTGAAATTCCTGAGGTTGTGAGGAGGCTTGGAAGAGTTTGACACTAGGGAGAGTAAAGAACTGGGGGTGAGCGAGTAGCTAATAAGGTGATGATCCGAGAGGGGGAAAGGAGTGTTAAGGAAATGAGAAACTGAGCATAGTCTAGAGAAAACAAGATCAAGACAGTGGCCATCCTGATGAGTAGCGGATTCAATCCACTGGGAGAGGTCAAGTGAGGATGTTAGAGAGAGTAGTTTGGAAGCAGCATTGGAACGTGGATTAAAAATAGGGATGTTGAAATCACCTATGATGATGGTGGATATGTTAGAGGAAAAGAAGTGAGGGAGCCACGCAGAGAAGTGTTCAAGAAATTGTTGGTGTGGACCAGGGGGGTGATAGATGAAAGCAACACGCATAAAGTATGAGTTAAAAATCTTAACAGCATGTACTTCAAAAGATGTGAACGTGAGTAATGAGACATTTGGCAGAACTGTGAACGTGCACTGTGGGGAGTGAAGTAGTCCAACCCCCCCTCCTTGTCTGCCTCCTGGTCTGGGTGTGTGTGTGAAATGGAGACCACCATGTGAAAGGGCTGCAGGTGAGGTAGTGTCTGATTGCATGAGCCATGTTTCTGTTATTGCTAGAAGGTTGAGGTTGTTTTAGAGGAAGAGATCATGTACGGAGGTAAGTTTGTTACAAACAGAGCGTGCATTCCAAACAGCACATTTAAAGGACTTTGGAAGAGAGGGGAGACAGGTGATGCATTTGAGGTTTGCTGTATTTCTGTGTGTTTAGATATATGCGTGTGGGAGAATTGAGGGGGATCTGGATTAGGTGATATATCCCCAGCTAATAGAAGCAGGGAGGAAGAAAGGTAGGAAAGATGATTTTCTGTCGGCAGGGTGAGGCTGTTAAAGTTATTAAATTGAAATAGGAAAACAGTTCATGAGTGTTCACTAGAGGTGAGTGGAGTAATGAAGGGGCAATGTGGACAGAGGTGTGTGTTGCAGGATGGGTGAGGGATGATATAGTCCTAAAGATAATGCCATGAAAAGAGAGAAAGAAAAATATTTGGGATTTATGAGTCAAATGGCAAAAATGACGGAATTAAAGGAATTACCTAATTGCAATGTCCAGTGTAATCAGATAAGTAGTGCAGAGCTAGGCTGCAGCAAATGTAGTATATTTCTGGATGTCTGTATAGTATAGAGTAATGATGTGGGGAGCCATGTGGGGGAGTGGGTGGAAGTGTTAAATGGAGAGTAATAAAGAACAGGTGATTGAGTAGCTAAGTTTTTGCAGAGTCATGAGAGAGGAGAGCGGTTAAAAGACAGTATCATTTCTTCCTACTTGTGAATGCAGACAAAGCTTAAAGTAGAATTGAAAGTACAGTGCTGAGGTAGGGGACTGAAATAACTGTAGCATGGGTAGGGAGTGGTTGAGCAAGTAGTACAGCAGGCTGACTAAACATAGTGGATTTTGCAGTGAAAACAAACTGACAGATAAAACAAACTTTCATGAGATGAGAAGAAAATAAGATCAGAGTCCAAAACAGTCCTCATGTTGCATGTAGCTTGTAGCCAGGGTGAGTTTAAAACATCAGACGTAGAATATGGAGATTCAGGTGAGTACCGACTGTTGTCCTTGTGTGGCTGTGTTAATAGGCAGAATGCGCTTTTCCTGTTTCCTCCTGTGTAACTCTGGTATAACTCCAACTTATGCTATTTACATTTTTTACACTTGTAACTGACACACTTAGAACTAGACACACTAACTATGCAGCCATCACTAGCTTATAGCCATTCTACAATACTAGATAGCTTTATTTTGAAACTGGAATTTAAAGTTGATCTAGGACTTGCCCTATACCAAGTTTAAATCTGTCCATATATTTAAAATTTATCTCCCCCTCCAACGCAACATGGTTTTGCCCAGGTACAAAGTTACTCCATTTTTATGGTTTGCTCTCTTTAATGATTTAGGCCCTGAATCTTTATGTGCGTAACTGCATTTTACAATATCAGCAAGGAAAGGATTCCTTAGCAAACAATGACCAATTTTGTGACTTGTTCACAGGGTTTTTAAAAACACTTGGAGACACAAATGACTTCAAAGTTCTGGGTCTTTGAAAAATAGTTACTGGTTTCTCTGTCAGACAAGATGACAGATCAATACAAAACAGTGAACAATTTCTTTCTAAAATCTTTTGGATTCTTACCTTCCCCTACAGTACAGGTTGTAATAAATGGCCATTCAAACATGTTATTTAATCTCTGTCTCTCTTTTGTCTTATATTCCAAAACTTACAGTCTGTCTAAATTCCTTACTTTTTCCAAATATTTACTAAGTTAGGGTCACCATTTAAGAACTCTTTCCCTAATTCCAACTCATTTTTAATAGGAATTGCAGTGTATAATGAGTGTACATCAATTGTAAACTCAATTTGCTTCCATTGCAATCTGCAGATCTTTCAAGAAGAAATTTATTGGGCACAAATATTTTTTTAAAGAAATCAATATACTCAGATAATTCAAATGTTAGAGATCCAACCTTAGACACAATTGGACGTCTGTGAGAACTACTGAGTGTTTTATGCATGTTAGACAAATGTTAGAAAGTAGGTATTCTTGGGAAAGGGTGAAATAGATAACTATATTCATCATTACCTAAGTATCCTTTATTTAAGCCCTTCAACAAAAGTGTTCCCAGTTCACTCACAAACCCTTTTAATTATTAACTTTCTATAATAAACCAAATCACCCACAAGTCGAAGTGATTAATTAACATAGTCAGCTCAAAATATATAAAAAAAACCTTAATATAACATATAAATATGTTAAACGTTTGCAGAATTGTTTAACACACATAAAATTGGCCATACAACAGGTAATAACGAATGATACTTCTAAATTTCAGTTAAAATCAACGCAAGGTAAAATTAATTAAAGGTAAAATTACATATGAAAAGTAATATAATATAGGGTAATCAGCTGATAATAATCGAATTTGCAGTGACATGAAATACATGCAGGAAATAAATGTTTCCTGTTGAAGAAAACAATTAAGGAAGGGAAAAAGAACAAATATTTTCTCAGTAGATTACCAAATTGCCTGTAAATGGTAATGAGTGTAGGTCATAGAAGTTTAAGAAAATGAAATAAGTTATAATAAATAGAGTAAAATTGGATTAGTAGTAAATGATGTTTTAAAAAGAGTAATCCAGAGTCAAGTACTTCGAAAAGGACAGTGACCATTACCCCTAACCGCATAAATACCGTCTGCTAACCATGAGCCTACTGCGATTCTCTCCCACTTCCGACTGCGACTCGTCTGTCTTGGAATAAAATATGTTATTTTTATAAACTGTTAATGTCGGGTAGGAGGGAGGTATCCGGATCCTTGGAAAAGGAAGTCGCCTCCAACTTCCACTGCTAATATGAAACCATTAGACCCTCCCCTTCCTTCTATTGGCTGTTCACTCCCAGATTTAACCCTGCAGTGTTAAGCACATGCTGGACACAAACCCATGATTTTAACTGCGTTCGGCTTAATAGCCACTCTCCCTCATACAGTCATTGTTGGTAGCACTTCTTAACAGTTTCATTAGAAGTGTAATTGTACAGTGTGTGGAAAAAGTAGGTAATTCAAAAATGTTATTTTGTTTATCATAGTGGTGCTCCAAATGATAGAAAAATAACACTTTCCAGCAAACCATAAGTTCTAAACATTTATTTATTTTTTTATATTATTTTTTTGTTGTTGGGATTTTCTACTTGTTTGCTTTAAATACCTGTTCTCATAATGGTGCTTATGTCTATTGTTTGTTGTAAAATTATTTGTCTAAAACAATCAGTTCTATGTTCATGCACTTTGCATATAACTTGCGTTATATATTCTGCATAAGGTACATTATCAGTTTCAGTGTATTATATCTACAATAGACTACATTTTTTTTATTCATTAGGACTAAATCACCCAGCAGGCAGAAGTAAAAGAAGTAAAAGTTAATGAAAAATTGTCCATTGAATACTTGCTGGAGAGACAAGATAAGCTCTTTGTAATAACTTCCATGAGAGAGCTGTTTGCTGAGAAGGCTGAAATTCAAAAGGCTGCTTCAGAAAAAATATACAAATGCATAGCATCGTATTTGTACTGGAAAGCAGATGAAGAGCTTTCAAGTAACGTATAAAGAGCAGTCGGGTAGCAGTGGACTTGTTTAGCAGAGCTCACCTCTAGAACTTATATTAATAATACATTATATTCTAGTATTTAAAATGTGACATGACGATACAAGATGCCCCTTGTGTACAACCCTACAAGGCAGGGATATAAGCACTGTTAGGATGACCTTACTAGCAAGACTGCTGGTTCATCCACTGATCTCTGCTCATCTCCGCATATCACAGGAATAGTTTACTGAACAAATGACAGTCCTATAATAAGCACCAATAAGCATATTTTAGCTGCTTTGAAAACCTTAAAAAGGACAGACTTTTATTTACATATCATGTGTACACATAGAACATATCTAGTTTAGACTAAAGTTGTGCTTGTCAAAATAACAACAATGCACTAAAGTGTCCCACATTAATCTGGGCCACTGACCTCAGGTATCTAAAAGAAAAACAGGCACTGTGTTCTATAAAAAAAAAATATGAAAAAATAATAGAAAAGTTATTTGTTAGAAGTATATTGTGGAGCAATGTCATAAGAATTGTAAGATAACTTTCACTCATTGGCCCTTCCCCTGATGTGGTGGCAGGCAGGGCCGTCTTTCCCATTGGGCACAATGGGCAGGGGCCCAAGGCCCTGCAACCCAGGGGGGCCCGTCGGAGGCAGCAAAAAAAAAAAACAAAACCTGAAGAAAATACTTACCTTGCGGTCAGCTGGCGATCCGGCTCCCTCCCTGGTCTCCTCCTCCGTCACGCTCGCAGTGCATGTCAGGTGTGACGTCATCACGCCCGCCCGACATCCATTGTGGAGCGCGACGGAGGAGGAGACCATGAAGGGAGCCGGATCGCCAGCTGACCGCAAGGTAAGTAATTTCTTCTTTTTCTTCAGGTTTTTTTTTTTTGCTGCCTCCGACGGGCCCCCCTGGGCTGCAGGGCCCATATATATAAAAACAATTTTTTTATTTATATATGTATATATAGGGGCCCCGGTGCACTGCTTTGCCCGGGGGCCCAAAATGTTGATAAGATGGCCCTGGTGGCAGGTATCTACAAGTAGCTCCAATCTGTCCAAATAGCATGCTGTTGCTGAGGGGAATAATTCTAAACAGAAGGGGAGCAAGATGAGTAAACATTTCACACAACTGCCTGTGATGCAAGCATTTGCAAGTGGAAATAAGTATGGCAGTCAGCATCTTGTTGCACAGCAGATCACTAAAGCCATGACAGCTATGTTAGCATTGTAAGTGCATTCAAATTAAGCACTTACGCCACAAAATAGGCAGTGCCTGTTGCTAGAGTGCTTAATTTGTTAACCTATGTGCATGTTTTTTTGATGGGGGCACTTGAGGACCCATCATTTGCGGTGGCCCTTTGGGGTGAACCTGTTGCCTCATGGCCATTTTATAGATGATATTTTTTATTATATGGGATGGGGGTTCTGAATTAGATTCTGAATTGTTTTCTTTGAATACTAACACATATAATTTGAAACTCACTCATCACGTTAGTTATTCTTTGATTCATTTTTTGGATATCACTGTTTCGGTGAGTGTGGATAAAATCAAGTTCATAATTACATTATAAAAGTTGGCATTTTAAGCCCTGGATTAAAAATATTCCAAAGTGGCAGATGTGCAGGATTAGACGTAACTGCACTTTGGATAAAGATTTTATATTGCAAGAGGTTACCCTAATCATTTATTAGAAGAAACCATGTATTTTTTAATGAAACAAGAGAGAATTAACATGTTTGTCCCTAAGAAGAGAAATAAAGAGGATTCATGACCCATAGGGTCCCTTTTGTTTATTTCTAAATTTAACAATGAATACCATACTATTAAGAAAATTGTTTCAAATAATTATAAAGTTCTTCAACAAGATTCTAATTCTGAGTGACATTTTATACACAAAACCAAGAATAGTATATGAAAACAATAAGAATCTAAAAAAAATTACTTGCTCCTAGTGTATTAGCAACAAATAAAAGTTTGAATGATAATATTTCTTGGTTACCATCTAAGCCACTAGGGTGTTATAACTATAATAGAAAAGTGTGTCTGACATGTAAGTTTATTGCAAATGGTGCATGCAAAGTAAAATCTACTGTAAATGGGACAGAGTACCTAATTGCTCAGTTCATAAACTGTGAGACTACAAATGTAATCTACGTACTGGAGTGGACTTGTGGACTCCAGTACATGGGTAGGACTACCTGTTCCCTTAAAATACGATCTAGAGAACATAGGCCGAACATCAAAAAAGGTTTACAAACCCATAGTGTATCCAGACACTTTTTTGAGATGCATGGTTGTATCCCTTAGGGTTTGGTGCAACAGGAATTGAGAATTTTGGGTCCACTACTAGAGAGGGGGAGGGATAGGTACCAAAAACTCTGTAGAGGAGAAGTATATTGGATGCTTAAACTCCAAACACTGCACCCAGAGGGTCTTAATGAGTCCATTGAATTTAATGATTGGTATTTTTGACGTGTATATTTGTTTGTTTTCCTTAAGCGAGATTATCCATGTTCATATTTTGCTATAATGAATGTGTATGTTTTGCGCACACTATATGAGTGCGTATATATATATATATATATATATATATATATGCATATTATTTTTTATCAGATATGTTATCAAAATATAGAATATAATGGCAGTTCAATAAAATAGAAAATGATATTGGCAAAATGCTGTTACCCATAGTAACTTAGGGTAAAATGTTGCTGCCCATAGCAACCAAAAGAGCGATACATGTGGGCTTGGCTTACATTTGTAAATTTGAGTTTAAGATATTAAAAAGACTCTTGCAATTGACCTTTCTTTGTAGATATTTTAACACAATCATAATTTGAAGGGGATGGGAATAGATAGTAGTTTGCAATAGCTGAAGGGTTAAAGGTAATAATTCTAGTTATTATACTCAAGGAACCAAATGTTAATTATTATAAGTTAGTTTCAGTTTTATTTATGTAATATGATGATGAAATTCCTATAAATTGCAGTCCCATTATTAATTGTAACATATGCGACTAATTGAATAATGGAGGTTCCTTCCCCTATTTAAGGATGGATAATCAGACAGTCAATCATATGACTTGCTTTAAGCAGTCGAAACGTGTTGCTTTCTACTGGATAATTAGGAACCTAACTACATATCTGGAAGCTCAGAGCATTGCTTCCACAGAGATCACCAGTTTTATTGTGGACACGATCTACCATTCCTCATATTTAGCGAAGGATGTTCATTTCAAGCGGCCTTAGATCTAGAGAGTGTGTGGTTGCACACATTTATCTAGTCTTGATTCCATCGCCATAGGTCCGGATTATTGAAGTCTGTCGCTTGATATTTGAACACACTATACTTTAAATGATTCTTGTATTTTATTGATTCCTCGGGAATGTATATACATATATTTACATTTTGTTTCCAACTGCACATGACCGAGCAATTGGTAAATTATATGCACAAGCAAAGGTGACCCTCATCTATATCATTTTAAAAGTAAATTGGATTCCGTCTGCACAGCTCAATGTTTTTTCTTGTTGTGGAGGATTGGCACTTCCTCTTATCAGCAGCAACATTTGGGATCTTATGTATAATTATTAACTGTCTAAGTACAACACACAACCCAGCACCCAAAACTTTATTTATGTGTTCTTTTTAGATTGGTTTATTTTGTGGTAATGTTTGGTGACAAACTGGATACCATGATTCAGAAAGTTATAGGAGGGAAATTTGCCACTGGATTGTATAAGCCCATTTTCTGCTTCTTCTTCAAGACAACATTTTAAAGAGGTCCAAACCTACAAAGATCTTTAGAGGCAAACAATATGCTAGACAGTATGTGACAAATACATCCAGGTGGCAAGTTTGTTCCTTTAGAGGAAAGGAAGGAACAAGACAGAGAGATTCACAATGACTATTGGCCAACACAACCTCCTGCAGGTTTTAGTGGGTGGCAGGATTGCAAGGTGTGAGGAGGCCTTGAAGATTTCTATTCAAGATCGCTTGGGAAAAAGACAGAGGGCCTGATTCATTAAGGATCTTAGCTTGAGAAACTTCTTATTTCAGTCTCCTGGACAAAACCATGTTACAATGCAAGGGGTGCAAATTAGTATTTTGTTTTGCACATAAGTTAAATACTGACAGTTTTTTCATGTAGCACACAAATATCAACTTTAAATTTCAGTGTACAAATTAGCTATCAAGTATTTGTGTGCTACATGAAAAAACAGGCAGTATTTAACCTATGTGCAAAACAAAATACTAATTTGCACCCCTTGCATTGTAACATGGTTTTGTCCAGGAGACTGAAATAAGAAGTTTCTCAAGTTAAGATCCTTAATGAATCAGGCCCAGAGTTTTGTACTCAGAAAAATGTTTTTGTGATTACAGAGACTCTGTCATCCCCTGTAAAAATGATGGTAAAATACAGCAGTTTACAAATGCTCAGGGATAAACAGGTATTTTTACGAGTACCTACTGCTCAGAGAGGCACCGGCTTCTACTCCAGACTCTTTGAAGTAGAAAAACAGTATGTAGGCTCTCGATCAGTTCTCAATCGTAGAAAAGTCAATCAGTTTGTGCATGCAAGACTTACGCATGGAGTCTGTGAACTCTATTCTCAATGCCATAGTAAAGGATATTTTTTATATTAACAGATCTACAGGATGCATATCTGCACATTCCAATTGCACTGCAACACCATCACTTTCTCAAAATCTGCAGCCTAGGGCAACATTTCTAGTTTATCTGTCTGCCATTTGATCTTTAAACATCTCCCAAAATATTTACATGGTACTAGTGTTTCTTATGGCTGCTCTCAATAAGCAGGGAATTTCAGTCTGGCCTTATCTGGATATTATTCTTGTAATTGGGAAATCAGAACACAGCACACGAAACAAAACACTCAAAAACAATCTCTTTTCTACAGGCCATGGTATGATCATAAATACAGTCAAGAGTCACCTTGCGACTGTTCATCCATTGCAATCTCTGGGTATATAAATAGATACAGCAAAACACAAAGCCTCATTGCCTTAGTGTGAGAGGATTCTGGAATTCAGAGAACATATGCTACACTAACATTACTGTACATGAGCTCATGTTACAATCTGACATCTGTTTTTCACACTTAAAAAAAGCCACATTGCACTGCAAAACAAACAGCTATAGATGTTACTATGTTTATATATATCCTTAATTCCAATAAATATATGCTCTGTAGATGAATCAATGGACAACAGATGCACAATTTTGTCTCAAAATGAAAATTAAATTTTCCAAAACTCACTTCATAATTTCATAGAGGATACCCTGTGGCATGCAAAGTGTTTCACACATTCATGACAAAGTTGCTGAATAGTTTGAAGATAGGTAGATATTCCAAAGCAGCATGACATACTACTTTTGACATCTGGGCACACAGATTTCACACACTGCTCTGTAGCTAATCTATAAATTCACCCAGGTATGTGTTAAATCTGTTTCTTCAGTTTCTTACATTTATTTAATAACATGAGTGTTTGTTAAATATGTTTGTTAAAATTATATAAAATAATTACATAACCTGACAGCTATCAACAAACTTTTTTTTTAAAAAAAAAATGAAAACATACAATGATACTGTGTATTTTTACTAGTTTAGGTATTTAAACAAAATTAGACATATTCTTATGGACAACATTTGCTTTTCTAAAGCAATCTAAATAAAACAAGTATAAAAATACCCAGTTCATGATGATAAGTATGCTATGCTGTTGAAAATGGGATCATTTTGTCTCAGACTGAAGTCATTGTTGTGTGGCTGAAGCATTAAACTGTAGCTAGTATGTTTCTGTCGGCCTGATTAAGGGTTCAGGCTACCCTAGGCTAACACACTCATAGCGCTCCCTCACCTTCCACATCAGGCTAATACGCTGTATGTAAAACAAACTCATACTTTAAAGGGCAGCCTCCCCCATTAATGTTTATTTCCCAGTACTTTCGAAACTCAGCTCCACTCTGCTTTTTAAAAGGGTCTCAACAATCTTTGGCACTTATTTTGTTTTCATTAAAGTCAGAACTGTATAGCAAAATGGAGGCATGAATGAGCACTACTGAGGTGGAGGGGGCTGTCACACCTAGCCCCTGTCACCATGCTTGTCTCTCCTACTTGTTTATATTCAAGCACTCACACAAGGATGACTCATTGCCTTTACCCTTGACATAAGATTAACATCAAGATTAATCTTCATCACACTGTGCCCTCCATCACAGTTTCCCCTTTATCACACTGTGCCATGGATCCATCTTTATCACACTGTTCCTCCTTATCACCATTACACTAAATATTTTCACACACACATATATATATATATATATATATATATATATATATATATATACACACACACATACAATATAAAGAGCGTGTCCGCCATACCATACAGAGAGCATTCCTGTGACCGCCATACAATAGAGAGAGCATTCCTAATACACGCCATACCATACGGAGAGCATTCCTATGACCGCCATACTATACAGAAAGAATTTCTATGACCACCATACAATACAGAGAGCATTCTTGTGACCGCAATACAGATACCATCCTAGTGACCCCATATAATACAAAGAACATTTTTGTGACTGCCTCAAAATACCACCCCCATCAAAATTGTTAACTCCAGGATCATCATAAAACTCCTATCAACATTAGCTCCCTCATCCAGTTTAATCATTAATCCCCACATCATAAATGAATTCATTCATATTCATTAAACCCCCTCATTATCTTCTTCAGTCTCATCAAAAGACTGTATGTGTGTGACCAGAGTGTCTGTCCCTGTATGAGTGTGTCCAGTGTATGTACCAGTGCATGTATACCCAGTATCTGTATCTGTGTGTGCGGGCTCAGTATGTGTATCTGAAGTTTCTGTAAAATTACTTACCATAAGATGTCCAGGGACAGCACAGCATAGCTTCAGTGTATAGGAAGTATCTGGATCCTGGAATGTTGGGGGCCCTATTTTGAAAAAAAAAATGGTGCATGAAATTTAGAAAACCAATAATTAGCCACAACATTAAAATAATAGTATTCCTATTTAATAAATAAACCTATTTCCAACCCTCCAAACAGCCCCAGCAATAAATTAAATAGCATTTACGTTTAATAGATATAATCATTTCCCACATTCATCCCTGGAATTAAATAACTCATATTCACATTTAATAAATTGCCCTCTTCACCAAGCTCAGCGCCACAATTAATAGCCTCAAACCACCCCAGCGTTAAATTAAAGGTCCCGTCACCTCACTTCAAATTAATAGACCCCACTATTAAATTAAAAAGCCCCATCAATAAATTAAATTGACCCACCAGCACCCCACAAATAAAATATTACACATTAAATAATTAGCCCACACCTAAATGTCACCATTAAATTAATAGCCTACCTCCCACCCATGTACTAAGACACCCAACCTCCCTACCCTCATATCACACATTATATTAATACACCCCCCTTCCCTCACTCATTATGGCAGCATACCCCCTCTTCCCTTATAAAGCATAACAGCATGCAGCACACACCCCCCTTCACAATAGCAGCATGCAGCACACATCCTCCCCTCCATAATAGCAGCATACATCCCCCCTCCATAATAGCAGCATACATCCCCCTCCCCTCCATAATAGCAGCATACATCCCCCTCCTCTCCATAATAGCCGCATACATCCCCCTCCCCTCCATAATGGCAGCATACATTCCCCCCACCTCCCCTCCATAATAGCCTGCATACATCCCCCCTCCATATTAGCAGCATACATCCCTCCATAATAGCAGCACACATCTCCCCTCCCCTCCATAATAGCAACAGTTCTACCTCTTTCTTCTTCTTTCCTATCCAGCTGTCGCTGTCTGGCACTTCTCTGCCTCTCTGTTCCTCTGCTGCCTAGCAATGTCATGACATCAGACGCTGAGGGGCATTGGGTAGAGTTCAGAAGAGGGAGGAGCCGAGTGCTGGCCACCATTTTGGATGTGCCCGGTGGCCGGAAGTCTGATTCTGAGGTTTGTTAGCTGTCAGTGAAAAAGGCAAGTAGCGGGCAGCCGCTGCACCCCCTCGGGCTTGCGCCCTGGGCGACAGCACCACTCGCACCTGCCTAGTTACGGCTCTGAACCACTTTTTCCCCATGCCTCTTACAACCAACTTTTACTCTTGCCTTGCACCTTCTCCCACTTCACTTTTTAACTTCCTTCTCCACTTCTAAAGTCACTGGAATCCTGTTGCCTGCCTATCAGAAAGGGTGTAAAAGAACGTGAGGCTGGCAGTTAAGCAAAATTTTTTCATTTTAATAATGTTTGCCCTATAACCCTGCTATCGCCGGAGTTAACCCTGGTGGTGGTAAGATTCCTTTGGCTTCGCTAATGAATGTTTCGCCAAGCAATTTACAATAGTGTTATGACAGTATCTTATTCTGTTAACAGATAACAGTTTACAATCCCTTAATCATGTAAAAAATGCTTTATTCTTTAGATAAAACTTTTTTTGTATGTATAAAGGTTTTTAAATCTGCTTTTATTCTTTTAAATAAATTTTATCTTTTTTTTTCCACTTTAGTGGAAATTAAAGTCCAAATCTGGCAAGCCAATTCAAAGACTGGACTGGCAAAGAATTAACTTAACCCTTACTGGAGCAGCTATGTTTTGCTGAGCTGTGCTGGTAATATTGTTCTATAAAATTTGGGGTAATAAAGGTTTTTTTTTATCGTTTTGAAAAGCGGCGATAAAAAAATGTTACAAATTAATGTGAAGGGGCTATTAATGATAAAAAGACCCCTGTATCTTTGAATTGCATCTCTTGCTTTTAACAGAAAGAAAATTAATCACGGCTCCATGCTAAACCTCTGATAACACATAATTGGTAGTAGTCACATTTCTAATATATTTCATCATTACCCCATCATTATTGTTACTTAAAGCCAGGAGCAGAATTATGCTGCATTTCACAGCTTGCATAAGTGTTATGTATTGTGTTAGAAACACTGTGTGGTTTGCTAGGAAATGTCTTATGCTTACAAGGAAGAAGATATTGTTAAATCCAAAATATATTACCAGCGGAACACAAACAGAGGAAACTTTTTTTACTTCATTCACGGCCGGAGACATCATAAATACACACACAGGGTGTAGTATATGCTCGGAGTTTATCAAGCCAAATCATCCTCTACATATTATTATTATTATTATTAATTTTTATTTATAGGGCGCCACAAAGTATCCGTAGCGCCGTACAAGGACAAACAATGGCACAGTACAAGGTGAAACAGCACAGTACAAGTAACAGTAAGCCCTATAACTCTGGGGGCTCAGGCACAGCATGACAGAGAGGGAGGGGAAAAGTGAGTACAGGCAGGTAACTATGGCCCAAGAGGGTGGGCACGGATGACAGGTTGAGAGTCACTGAGGGGAGCGGAGAGAAGCGAGAGGAGACAGAGGGCAGAGGGACTGAGAGGAGGTGAGCTGAGTAGCTGGAGAGCGCAGTTAAAGTGATGGAAACAGAAGGTAGGAGAGCCCTGCTCAAAGGAGCGAACAATCTAAAGGGAGGGGAAGACAGACAGACACATGGATGAGACGGAGAGACGGGAGAAAGGGGGAGAAGGGAAGAAGGGATGAGAAAGAGAGGTAGCCGACTGGTGGGAGTTTAGGCATAAGACTGGAAGGCTTTAAGGAAAAGGTGGGTTTTTAATGTTCGTTTGAAAGAGGACAGATTAGGGGAAGTTCTGATGGAGCAGGGGAGCTTGTTCCAATGGAGGGGAGCGGCGCGGGAGAAGTCTTGGATACGTGCGTGAGATAATCAGAGGGGAAGAGAGGCGACGATCGTGGACGATCGCAGTGAGCTGGAGGGAGTGTGAATAGAGATAAGGTTAGAGATGTAGGGAGCAGTGGAGTTGGCGAGGGCCTTGTAAGTCAGAGTGAGGAGCTTGAAAAGGATTCTGTAGGGGAAGGGAAGCCAGTGAAGGGCTTGGTAGAGTGGGGAGTGGTAGAGTGTAGAGGTAGAGTGGTAGAGGTAGAGTGGTAGAGTGGGTACATATAATGTTTTAGTCACATAGACATTTTATCACTGCGCAAGTGTGAATGACAAAATGCAGTATCAACAGTTATTTTGTTTTTCAACACACACAGTATTTCTTTGATTAAACTATAATTGAAATGTGAAGCACTCTTTAAGGTATAATACACATTAGCAGATGACTTCTATATTATATTTGAAGCAAACATAAACACACAAAACACATTATTAGATGACTTCTATATTCTAAATTATCAATATATATCCAGGACTGTTGCAGGCTTATCCACACTGAAAACAGGAGGGCCAAAAAAATGTGGGGTTGTGCAGCGGTATGCCTATTGGAATGCTCTGTTTGAATCATAATTGGATCCTACAATTGATTTCTGATGCATATTATCACTCATTGCTGAATTTCCCATTGATTATTACTGGTGAATATGGATTTGGTCATGAAAGTAAAACTGGTTCAGAAGCAGGAAAATGTTATGGGGGTTGTTTACATTTATTATGTATGCTATAAGCGATTTTGTTTATGTATGTACCACACCAACTCCAAGAAACCTCTTTGTTCCTTTGAACCCTATACCCATACTGCACATTCATTGCTATCACACATATGGTGCATCTGATAATTGGATATCTTGGAACATTACAAGTTCAAACTGTACATTTACTATAACTTATCTCCTAAGTAGAAAATATATTATTTAACATTTGTTTATTATTTAACTTATTATTTGTTTATTAATATTAATTTATATAGCTCTAGCATTCTCCATGTGAGATCATACTGGGAGGCTGCTGTCTGGGAAAAATTAGAATCCACTGTCTGCAGCATCCTGCCATTCTTAACAATTCTTTCACATTATCATCAGCATCATCATTATCATCATCATTTATTTATATAGCACCAACAAATTCATAGCGCTTTATAATTGGGAGCAAATACTGAAAAAAAAACCTGGGTAATAACAAGCAGACAAAAGGAGAAGCCCTATAGAAAAATAGGAGGTAAAATCTCACCAATTGCATATTGGTCCATTCAGATTGTAATGGAAAAATTCTTAGTGGGACCACACTAACGTTGCTTTAAAGTTGAGCAGGTTTTCATACAATAGCATTGAATAAAAATGAATGTAAATTTTACTTGAACTGGTATTGAGTAGAGGAATGGTAATCCATAGAATAGTCTAGGGTAGTAAGAGGGTGGTTTGTGAATTTAATAAGCTAGTCTAAGAGATGCGTGCTGGAACTTGTTCCACAACAGATCTATTGATTTAACCTGGCCCCTGATCCCAAAATTAAGCTCCTTCTCTACTTAGTTAGTATGGCATGCCCTTAAGGCTGTCATACGTAGATAGTATATATTAAAAAGTTGCCTCTAAGGGCCTTTTCATAATTATCTCAAATCTTGAGGAGGAGGTCAAAAGGTTAGAGAAAGCCAATACCACTGACCCTTCAGAGGCTACTTAATTTTCCTTAATGTACCTCTGCTCTGATTCTTCCTTATAGAAAATATGAGAATGGATTGCTTTGTCAAATAGAGAGTATCTCAAAAGAAATGATACAAAATAAACTATTGGCCATGGTGGCTTATAAGTAAACTTCACAGGTTAAAATTCCATTTTTGTTTACTCCCTCTGGTAAATTAGTATTCTACCCAGATGAGATTTTTGGTCACATTTTGAGATTTTTACCTCTCATTCTATACCTCCAGAGTGTACTTGCTCCAGATATTCTGGGTTTCATGTTATCTGCCATTGATCTAATTTCATGATCTAAAGATATGGGATTCTTACTAGATCTTTGTCACAATCGTCTGTATTTTTTGATCCGATTCGGAATACTTGGGTCTAGCTAAAGCAGGACTGAAACAGAACCTGGAGCCCTTGATGATCTCTCTGCTCATCTAGAGTACTCTGAGTAGCACAAGCAGTATAGGAGTCTAGGACCAGAGTTTGCACTGGAGTATGGAACTAGAATCATTCGTGCAAACTCAATCCCGGCACCTGTATCCAGGCACATGGGACGGGAACCCACTAATAAGAACTCAAACTATAAATACACGGAAACTCAGAACAGAACAAACTGGAACTGGAGACAGGAAACCAGAACTCAGGACAATGACAAGTAATGGAGAACTCAGGACTGCGAGACAGACACAGACCTGGAACCCACACACAGATACATGGAACTGGTAATAAGCAATAGAGACTCAGAACCAGCTGGTAAAACCGCAGGTACTGCAGAATAAACACTAGTGCACAGTTGCAGGAAGATGAGCAGCTTGGAAGTGCAGAGTACTTGCAGAGTGATGAACTCCGGGTAATGTAGAATACTGTAGAAAGATATGCACTTTGGAATAGCAGGTATTTGTAGAAAGATGTGCATTTGAAAATGCAGGATACTTGCAAAGTGATGCTGAGTTGGTAATGCAGGATGTTCACAGAAGATGATCCCTTTAGAAACGCAGGGTAATCGGGACCACTGTAGGAACAACTGGAACCTGGAGCCTAGAACTATCCTCAGGAGAGAAGTGTGTTGTTCTGGTAATGATCAAATCTCAGCAGCAGGTTTAAATAGGGTGTTCCAAACAGCTATTGGCTGCACAATTCATGTGATCGCAGCTGCTGAACCTGGTTGGTCTGGAATGATCACCTGACTGCATTCAACACGTCGACGCCCATGCAGCAGAACAAATAGTAAGTATTTGTTTACAAATGAAGATGTGATGGAAAGGAATGTTGCATCCAACCAGGGGGGACCCGGGTAGCTGTGATATGACAGCGGTGGTTGTGGTAAGTGTGGCTAAGACCCTGATGTGTGACAATCTTAATATGTTGATAGTTAAGTTATAACAGGCCATTAAAGTTTTTCCTAATTGAAAGGATTGTTAGCTGGATTGGCTACACTCTGAGTAGTATAGATCCTACTTGGAACATCTGGTTTAAAAGCTAAAAAAGTTGTTTGTGTTATTACATTTGTAATAGCACTCTTGTGTCCTTGATGCACCATATAAACATTGATATTATCCCTAAACTAGGAAAGATATTTCACATCTACATGTACATTTCTTTTTTTAACATAGACTCCAAGAATTTGACAAAATTATTAGCCACTTGACTTAATAAATCTGCCATCTGCCTAAATAAGCCAGACCAAAAGGCTTTATGCCAGCTAAATCCATAGATAATAACATCTATCATTTATTTACCCATACCCAGATCCTACAGACAACACAGATGGCCTGATTAATGTTCAGACATACATCCATTTCTGTAAGGTGTCTTGTATGATTCCGCACTGCACTTGGCTTGAAATCATTATGCAATTGCAGACAATTCATGTCTGAATGTGTTTCCCCTATAATAATGATAAAATGCTTTTGATCTTATTAATAACTAATATCATTAATTATTAGGATATAATGCAATTTGCAACTTTTTCGCTATTTTAGTCAAGTGACATCTCAGATGTACCGTCATGGCCAAAAGTTTTGGTAATGACACAAATATTATTTTTCACAAAGTCTGCTGCCTCAGTTTTGATCATGGCAATTTTCATATACTCCAGAATGACATGAAGAGTGAACAGATAAAATGCAATTCATTTCAAAGTCCCTCTTTGCCATGACAATGAACTTTATCACAAATACAACATTTCCACTGCATGTCAGCCCTGTCACAAAAGGACCAGCTGACATCAGGTCAGTGATTCTCTTGTTAACACAGGTGAGAGTGATGACGAGGACAAGACTGGAGATCACTCTGTCATGCTGATTGAGTTAGAATAACAGACTGAAAGCCTTAAAAGGAGGGAGGTGCTTGAAATCATTGTTCTACCTCTGTTAACCATGGTTATCTGCAAGGAAACACGTGCAGTCATCATTGCTTTGCACAAAAGGGGCTTCTCAAGGAAAGGATATTGCTGCTAGTAAGATTGTACCTAAATCAACCATTTTATTGAATCATCATGAACTTCAAGGAGACAGTTTCAATTATTGTGAAGAAGGCTTCAGGGCACCCAAGAACGTCCAGCAAGCGTCGGGACCATCTCCTAAAGTTGATTCAGCTGCAGGATCGGGACACCACCAATGCTCGAGGAATGACAGCAGGCAGGTGTGAGTGCATATGCACGCACAGTGAGGTGAAGACTTTGGAGGATGGCCTGGTGTCAAGAAGGCCAGCAAAGAAGTCACTTATCTCCAGGGAAAACTTAAGGGACAGACTGATACTCTGCAAAAGGTACAGGGATTGGACTGTTGAGGACTTGGGTTAAGTCATTTTCTCCTTGTGAATCCTCTTTCAGATTGTTTGGGCCATCTGGAAAAACACTTGTCCAGAGAAGGAAAGGTGAGTGCTACCATCAGTCCTGTGTCATGCCAACAGTAAAGCATCATTCATGTGTGGGGTTGCTTCTCATTCAAGGTTGCTTCTCATTCAAGGAGTGGGCTCACTCACAATTTTGCCTAAGAACACAGTCATGAATAAAGAAAGATACCAAAGCATCCTTCAGAAGCAACTTCTCCCAACCATCCAAGAAAAGTTTTGTGATGAACAAAGTCTTTCCAGAATGATGGAGCACAATGCCATAAGTGATAACTAAGTGGCTCGGGGATCAAAACATTGAAATTTTGGGTCCATGGCCAGGAAACTTCCCATTGAGAACTTGTGGTCTATCCTCAAGAGGCGGGTGGACAAAAACCTACAAATTATCTCCAAGCATTGATTAAAAATTATCAATTCAAGAATGGGCAGCCATCAGTCAGTATGTGGCCTAGAAGTTGATTGACAATGTGCCAGGGAGAATTGCAGAAGTCTTCAAAAAGGGTCAACACTGCAAATATTAACTCTTAGCATAAACGTAATGTAATTGTCAATAAAGGCCTTTGACACTTATGAAATGTTTGTTATTTGACTTCAGTATACCATAGCAACATCACAAAATTGTCTGTGCCATTCTCAAAACTTTTGGCTATGACTGAAGCATTATTTTATACAAGTTTTTTAAACATTTGCCTTGTACCACGCCCAGGCGTGGGCTGAGAGGTATCAGCCCGTGGGGCACACAGGCGGCCGCATCACGTGACATGCGGTGTGGCCGCGTCATAATGACGCGGCCGCATCGCGTGTTACGTGATGCGGCCGCCTGTGCACTGACGCAGCCGCATCGGATGCGGCCGCCGGTGACAAACAAAATTACTGCATTCATGGCGGGGGACGGGGGGAGGCGGCCGGGTGCCCACTGCTCCCCTGCCCCCTGGTCCAGCCCGCCCTTGACCACGCCAACCGCAAACAACGAATACCAGTTGTAATACTAAAGCATCCCAACTAGAAATCCGTAAGAGCGAGTTACGCGATTCCGTTGTTCAACCAGTCTTTATACCACCTAAGTATTACACATCAATTGACCTTCACGTCAGATAGCCCACCATTAGGTGTTTATCTCTAAATGAATACCAATCTATCATTCACTTCACTATACTGCATTATCAATATAAACAAACCATTCATTCATCCTTTCTCTCAGTTATCGAAAGATACAATTGGAAAGAGTTGCATTTTTCATCCATGCTTTCCTGAATGATTCAGGCCCACTATGTATATAAAATGCAGGCAAATCCAGACAGATAATAGAGTTTATAGATGATAAAGTTAAGACAGTTAATATAAATGCAAGCAGAGTATAAAACAATATGTATATAAAATGCAAGCAGATACAGACAGATACTGCAGGAATATAGAGAAGTTAGTGCAGGGATAAAGATACCTTATATTGTAGTGTGTGTCCAATGTATGTCCTACAAGGTTCAAATTGTATGAATGTGTATGGACAAAGAGAGAGAGAGACTCTAGTCTTGTGATAGCTTATATAGCCCTGGACCCAGAAAGCATCAATTCAGGTGGGGGGCGATGACCTTCACCACACCCCCCACAACTGGATACAGCCTTGAATGGTTTTGAGCTGAACTGTTCCTGCCAAGCACACGTTTCTTTGTTTGGTATTAGCTTCCTGCAAAATCACATGTTATTCTGTATTTGTTTTATATACACTGTCTTCTAGCCAGTTCATCTGTTAATCTGCGCATGTGTCCAGCACATGCAGACAGCAGTGGATTGCTAGTGGACCTTATGCATGGCTCAAGCTCTGCCATCCACGATTACATCATCAAAAGCGATATTAGAGCTCTTTCACAATGACCAGACACGTCATTGCCTCTCACAGTCTAATTGGATGTGTCACAAGCTGGGTTGTTTTGATGGTTTTACCTGCCAGTATTTGAGCTGCTACTTTTGGAGGCACGGAGTCTAAATATGCCTCATGTCTTCACCAGGGATCCCCGCAAAGAGATTTGGGTTTAGCTGCTGAGACATGCAGGACGCGGCCTTCCCAGGTAGCTACCAGCGAGGTACAGGTGAACTATCGAAGTCATGCAATCCAAGGTAAAATCCAAGCAGGCTAGATAAGGTACCGTAGGATAAAGCAAAGGAATCGACAGGAAGCCAGAGGTCAAACCAGAAAATCAGGATGGGTCCAAGGGAGAATCCAAAAAGGGTGGTTAGGCAAAGTTGGGTCAAATCCGAGTAGACTGAAGAGCAAGATATAGCAATACAGGAGCCTAAGAACTACAAACTAGATACTCTGACACCCTAGTAGTGCCAGAGTATCTAGTTTCTATTACTGAGACTTGCAATCCTTGTTCAAGAGGTAGGTGAATCTTTCACACATGCATGTCAATAGTAACAAATGGAAAACTAAGCATATTGTTATTTTATTTTTTAAGCAGTTGCACACATTAGCATTGCTGGTTTTTATATTTATTATTATCCGCTCTAAGCAGTTGCATACGTTGAACTTAACTTTTCTTAGTAAACATTTTAAACATTACCACCTTCATTCTTCTGAATGGCAATGAAATATGTTAGAATAGAAAATATATTAAGTTTAGTTTTTATTTTCCCCACACAGGACCTGAATAAAATATATATATTCCAAATATGGAAGTTGTGGTAGTTGTAAGAATTTTTGTTTATAATGTTAAATTTCAAAAAGGCCTGAAAATTCTTCAGTGCAAAAGATAATTGTTTTCTCTTATCTTTCTCACATGTAGCCACATGTTACACAACAGGAGTATCTGCAGGACGACTGATGCTGTTGCTTCTGAAACCACCAGCTTCAACACCGTCACCTTCCCAGGGTGTCTTCAGGTCATGGATCAACCTATTTGGGTTGTCAGATGCTGAGGTTATCCGTCGCTATAAGCTTCCCCTTCATGTCATCATGGACACTCTGCGAATTATGCAGAGTGACCTAAAGCCTCAGCCCATCATCCCGACAGCAATACCACAGCTGACAAAACTGTTGGAGGCGTTACACTTCTGTGCATGTGGGTCATGCCAGACCACAGTGGATGTTGCTGCACAATTATCCTAACCTACATTTAGTTGTGTGCTGAAGGTGGTGCTTAGGCTTTCCTGTCATGTATATATCAATTTATTCATCTGACACCCAATGAGGAATTCCTTATTTTTGCTTTGGGACTTGTTTTCGTAGGTGTGGCACTACAAGTCCCAGCATGTGTAATGCTGAAAAAAAAAGGTATCTGTATTGTGTCACTCCTGCAAATTTGCTTGCTAAGCACACACAGACCTGCTTTCTTCCAAGTTTCTGAAAGATAGTGCTTGCCTTACTCTCCTGCTGATCTAATCTTTTTTCAAAGAAGAAACATGTTGTACACTGACAACATGCCGCCAGGTGAGTATGCAGTATTGGGCAGTGCAACGGTGGATGCACACATAACATTGGGTATCTTCATAATACAAGTCCCGGTACGTTTGGGATGTGTTTTAATGATAGTCTACTTAAAACTGAGTTTTCGGATTTGAGTGGAATCGTTTTTACATGTGAGATGTTTCAATTAAAGGGTAAAAATTAAAACTGATAAGCGGCTTTGGTGCTGCTGTGCCAAATTAATACATGAGCTATTAATAATATCCTCCAAATATGATTTACCAAGTGTGGGTTATTACAGGTCATTCCGCTCTTGTAAGTTTGCATACAGACTTGCTGTTTTACATTTAGTCTGTTTTATATTTTGTGTTATCACACACTTGCTCTAAAGAGAAGGGTAACACTCAAAACACCCAAATGGTTCCAAGTAGTATTGTTTGGAAAATATCTGCCTAAGCTTATCTAACCTAACCTAAAACAAGGCTACTCCATATATAACAAAAACACTTTATATGACTGGGAAGCTTGATCATAAACATTAAAATATATGACTGGGAAGCTTGTTCATAAACATTAAAATTGTTCGAAGCTGACAAAAGTCCAAATTCTGTTTTTCAACAAGTTTTTAATTAAGCACGCTCAAAAAGAAATTACACACTTTTACTATTATATAATTCTGAGCTGACATTTAAATGGGCATCATGTATTCATATGGACATTTTCTCTGGTCTGTCTAAATAAACAACAATCTGTTTTGCCAATTTCATTTCTATGACCCCTTTGTAATGTTCAGTAAATGATATATTGAAGCGGGAACTCACTTGTCTTTTCCAGAGCAAAGAATTGCTTTAATAAGCCGCTGTCTAGCCCATTAGGCTTAAAAGAAATAATCTCCTGCCTTCACAAGAACACTTTGGTTTAATAAAATAGAGAACACAACAACATATTTAGTTGAAGATTATTTCTTATATTAACGGATTAGCTGTCTAGATACACTTAATATTTTTATTTTGTGTCAAGTGGATTGGAGCGCAGAAGTTTATTGTCTTTTATAATTAACTGAGGAACTTTCTGAATTAATGTGCAAAGCTGAGCCATGGATTTACTATGACTTAGTTATTTTTGTGTGAAATAAGCATTCAATCATTGAGCTTATTTACAGGGTGGTAAACTTTATTTCAGAACTTGATAGTGAGCCACACTAATTTTACAATGGTCAAGTTGGCAATAAATGTATTTAATTATGCCAGAGAACAAGTTTCCTAGTATCTCTTATTGTCCAAAAAAACATAAATGGAAACAACTTTTGAGTTCAGGTTTTAACCTTTTATTTAGCATTTTGGACACTAATTTGCAACTTTTTTGTTATGCGCTGAAAACTCATAGGTTAAAAGACTCCCAAAGTAGACCAAATTTATTTGATCAAAAGAAAAGGAGCCACTTGTAAAGCAACTGCCCAACTTCATATGGAATGTACCAATTTTACTCTTTTCCTCTCAGATGTATAAAAGGAAAGTCTTTCAGAGTCTTTAATCCATGACCTGATTCTCCTGCTCAGCTCTGCGTATTCACAGTTGTATGATATACCCACACTTCTGTCTACAGTACTCAGTCTATACGTTGCAATGATCTTATAGGTACACACAGTTATTACAACTGCAGTGTAATACAAGCCTTATTAGCTATATTAGAGGCTGGTAGCTCTGTAGGTGTCATTTACATTGTGTAAAAAAGTGTTTATATTTTTTTGGGCATTAGAAGACTATCCTAAATCAGATAATGTCTATTAGGAATATAAATGGTTGTTATATGCCATCACACTCTGGACCTGATTCATTAAGGCATGCAAAACTAATGTATTGTGCGTTTTTATAAAAATGCAAGCAAATCGGGCAGGTTCGTGTTCAACAAGAAGCAGATGTAAAGATATGTCTGTTGAATATGGGTCTAGGTCTGCTCTGCTCTGCTAGACAATACACTGCAGGATACGTTTAATACATATAAGGAATATAGTCATAAACAAATGCACAGTATAAAAATATATCAATTAATGTCACCTCTTTATAATATAGTCACTAATGACAAAAGATTTTTTTAAAAAAGTTTTTCCCCTCATAAAATACATTTATTAGAATGTTCTGAATGTCTACTGTACTTAAAATGCATTTTTATAATTGTTCCTGATTGAAACACATGTCCTAGCTTGCAAAGAAAACCGTCATCATTATCACTCGGCACTTACACCAGACCTGTGCAAGTGATACGACAGAAAAACATGTACCTTTGAGATGCCCAGAGCTTGAATCAGATGTTGCTTCATGCGCTAGAACTTGGCATGCTCTGACTGTACATAGGCTACAAGTATACGCCCAGTCCCCTTCCAGTTCCATCCACAATAGTAGGCTATATTAATGGTCCTTTGCGCTCGAAAATGAATTGGACATTGCTGCATTCACTGGCATATGGTCTGTTTCTGGGCATGCGCAGAGCAATTTTACGCAAAGTATGGCATGCATCTGCATTTGCACTCCTTAATGAATCAGGCCCTCTATGTTTATTTATATGGGTATATAAAGTATTTGTTAGCAAAGCTTTTTAACTTCCCTTTTAAATTAAGGCTGCTTATTTAACAGTGTGCTGTAACCTTAATAACAACCAAATGTCACCTAGAATACATTACTTTTTTTAGCATAGCATTAGTAAATAAGCTCTAAAGAGTGTCTTTGTTTGCTGGGGGGGGGGTCTAAATGTTTATAAAGACAGATAAGTAAATTTTAGTTATTCTAGTGCTTTCCTCTGCTTTTCACTAAACTGTAAATTGTAAAACTCTCATAAGTTTGAAGAAAAACATCCTATTATTCATTTAAAAGCTTGTTGGCTAATTGCTGGCAACAGGTGTGATAATGGCATCCTTTCATTGTTTTCTTCCTTCTAAATGTTTGTAATAAAATGGAATATCCATGATATAGTCTCATTGAATGGTAGTGGCTTTGAAATTTATCTCTACAGCTCACCTGATTCACCGCAAGAATAAGAATCTGTCATTTTACAAAATCATTGCTACATACTTCATTTTAACTGAGTTTATAATTTAATTCTGAACAGTAATAATTTAAATCCACTCAATCTATTTCTAACAACGAAGGGAGAAGATTAAGCAGATCTGGAGGAGAGACATTCATTAGTAAATAAGTATGAAGGGATTAAACAACCGTCAAGCTCTCACTGCAGAAAAGGCATTTTGATTCCAAGTCCTCTTCAACAAAATTAGCAAAGGCTGAAGTAAAGTAAAATGCCTGCTGGCTGCAAAATTGGAAATTGCTTTCCTGGGGTTCTCTCTAAACTCTTCATTACTTTATTCAATCATGGTTCATTATGAAGGTGGCAGACAGAAATCTAGCTCTCAATTGGGATATTTATTGAAACATCGAAATTATCTTTGCAAACACCACCTGAAAGTCATTTTAGATCATTTAGTCTATATTTTATTAATTTATCTATCATCATAATACACCCACATTCATATGGTGTATGTCAACATGGCTGATTTTAGATTTGGAAACCAAATTTGAAATCAAGTGTGAGGTGCCCGCTATATTTACTACTTATGTTATGCAAAAATATGTAATACTGAAGATAGATAATAACCAGATGGCTCACTTAGGGGCTTATGCAGAGTTGCAGAGTTGGCACAATTGTGCCCCAAATTGCATTCACTAAAAAAGTCACAATTGCAGGCATATACAAAGCCACACCTATCGCAAAAAACATGCAGGTTTGTAGCATATGCGCCCGGTTTCATGCAAGGTGTACATCACATAGGTCACATGTACTTACAAGCTGGTGTAAGTGTCAGAATTCTTAAAATTTGCATAGGCGTATATATATATATATATATATATATATATATATATAGCCACTTTTCTGGCATTAGTAGGGAGATTTCATATGCTACACAAACTGACATAGGACAGTAGAATTGTTTGGTGACATGCTGACACTTGCAAGATAAATACTAACTTATAAAGGGGGATTATAATCTACCTCTAGATCAACCAACTTAAAAACTCAATGCCATATGGAGGGGCGTGGTTACGGTGTCGTACAGTGAGGATGCAGTTCCTTGGTGCTCCAGAGCATTTCCCCCAATAGCTTATTTTTATAGGAGTCCACTCTTTCCTGACACCACCATTTGGGCTCCGGACCTTGCCTACTCCCCGCTGAGACAGTCCTGGCTGTGTTCCCTGCCTGAAAAAGGGACCCAGGAGGCGACTGCATGGCCAATTGTGCCCTAGGCCTTAGAAGCCATGGCTAGATTTGTCCCAAGCCGCCCACTAGGGAGAGAAACATCCAGTGGATTCAGGGCCCCCTGACTTTCCAGCCCACATTACATCAACTGTCTACAGGATGGGCTGTGCTGCGTGCGCTTTACTGCTGGTGCAGCCACCACATCAACATCAGAGGCTGGCAGCACGAGACACTCCTGCACCACCTAGAAGTTCTGAAGCCCCACATAAGAAATCAATGCCACCCTGACCATGACAATTGGTCTACAATAACTTTCTTGCAGTCCTCGCCGGATCCCAGGGCTCACCCACAGCACAATCAACTTGTACCTCTGACCAAACAGCTTGTTCACTCTGGGCCCTGCAACACCCCCTTGATTGGACTGCTATTACGTCTGTTGCCAGCCGGTGTCAGGTCCTTCCCACTCTCTCACCATTATGGGCACTGCAAAAACTATGCAGTTTTATCCTCATTTTCCATGAAGGATCAAGCGCCTGATGAATGTAACTTTAGTGATCATCTTTACATTGCATTAGCCTGCCCTTCCCTCTGTGGTCAATAATTGCTTTGAGCATCCTGGGTGTCTCCTCCCCTGCTTGACATTTCATCAAAACCTTGGTGCTGTCACCCTGCTTTGCCTTACCAACCATTTGGTACCACCTGCCGGCAACCAGCTACTTCTATCCCCCTATCTCACCAGCAGATTCACTGCATCATCTGTGGCAATTTCTATTTCTAACATATAAAAAGTTGGATACCCTGAATCATTCTGGGAATGACCTTGTCTGTGCATTTCTAATTATCTGACACCATCTGGCGGCCATATGTGATACTCTACTTGCACTTTTCACAGTTTTACGCTGGTGAGCACACAGGACTGTTTCCTGAGAGGCCTGCTTCAGAAAGGTACATGTACCTCCATTTGCATTTCAAAGTCCTGTAGCCACTAACCCACGCCATACACTGAATCATAGTGGGAATGTGGCTGGGCGCTCCTCTCCACATGTATTCCTGCTGACTGATGCTGCCACATTTGAAGTAACCTAAACTGACAGTTCTATCTCTACATCAATAGGCAAAGACAAGAAGGCCACAGCTAAAAAGGAGGCTACCTGTGGCAGGGATACATAACCGTGTCCTAATCTGCAATAGTATCTCCACACATGCCCCAGATACCCCTTCTGGTAATACAACACTGAAGCTCACACCCGGTGCGGGTGCTAATTCGGCTTCCATGACAGCATCCTCTCTTCAGGGGGAAGCTGCAGACCTGCATAAGATTCTCCCACATATCAAGTCCTTATTAACCAAATAGGATATCTTGGACTTAGAATATAAAATGCAAGAGACAGTTAACACCGCAGTCTCAAGCATCCATGTTAACATCACGCACCTGGCCACCAGGCTCACCTTCTTGGAAGATAACTAATGACTATGTTTCTAAATTACAGGAGGTAGTCACTTCCCACCAGGCTTCTGGACTCAGGGACCTTGAAGTGAGACCTTGAAGCGAAATTGGACAAACATGATAACTGTGGATGCAGCAACAACCTACAGATTCGGAGCATCCCTGAGAATATTCCCCCTCAGGGTATTGTGGATGTCCTCACAAAGATATTTAAAGAGATGTTGGGGCATGATCCATCTGCCCAAATCTTTGATTGGGTCCACAGAGCTCTGTGCTCTAAAGCTGTCAACATGGAGAGACCCAACGATATTAGATGCAGAGGTGTTCCAAGACCTTTCCTGGCATACTTTACAGCAGAGGCGTTAACTAAGACCTTTGACCAAAGAGGTCCACAAATGCAAAGTAAAGTATCGCTGGGGATTCCCCTTCAGCCTGCACGCTACACATAATGGGAAGCAAGCATTACTGAGAGACCCCTCGGATCTTGATGCCTTCTGCTCAATGCTGGAACTACCTCAGGTGCACCTGCAAAAATAGCAGGAAGGCTCTGTTAGCCTCTTTCATATTAGGAATATTGGCAACAAATCCACTGGCTGAACAAAAGTCCCAGGGACACTCCTGCCCGCAACCCTAAAGACACCCCTTGAATGTGGCACTGGTCTCACCAATCTGCTCCCTTATGGTTGCTTTGATAGCCTGTAACTGTTCCATTTTCCCAAGACCTCACTTGGTGTAAGCAAACCACTCAGCCTCACACATCCTTGTATTGTTTGCAATAAAGACTCATGCTAGCATTGATGCCGTTAATCTATTTGTTTTTTGTTTGTTTGCATAACTTTGTCACTTCTGCTTAGGGTAGTGTATGTTTATACGTAATTATTATTATTGCTTTCTGATTCCTGTTTAGGTTACCTTACACCAGTCGTTTCCTTGGTAGAAATTAGCTTGTTCAGTTTCAATCTCTTTAATATGCTTATTATCTTTGCATGTGGGGGAGGCTGTAGCCACCTTGTCCTCATTCTTAACACCGCTTGATTTGTCATACCTGCCACCATGTACGTGGTCCCCAGGTGTGGTACATTGTATCTGCTTTTGTGTTTGTCTTTCTGATAACTCCTTCTTTAATATTTTTGCCCCCTGGGCTCCTTTCTGATGTCTCCACCCCATCTCACCCCACTCCAACTTCTCCGGTGTCCCCCCCCCGACTCCACCAGGCCCACACTCTCCTCCTTCTTTGCTCCCCCTAAATTGTGATGCCCTCAAGTAATCCTGTAGATGTACCTTCTGCCTCAGCCCAATCCCTTTGAATTTGTTCCAGTAATGCCAAAGGCATTAATGTTCCTGAAAAAAGATCCCAGGCACTTAATTTTTTACACTCTGACCAGGCAGAAGTCATCTTTATCCAGAAGACCTTTAACTTGGCTCCTCCATAGCAAGCATTACCCTCACATTTTTTACAGTAATTGCCTCACAGGGAAAATGAAAGGTGTTGCGGCGCTACTCTCCAAAACCTTGCAACTTTCTGATGTATCCCAATACTACTCTCGTGAGGGACGGGGGCTTCTGGTGAAGTGTAACATTTTTCACTATCAATTTATGTTTGTCAATGTTTATGTCCCCAACCAAAACCAGGCGACCTTATTTGCAACAACTTTGGACTCCATAGAGCCTCGCTTAGAGGGAATGGTGGTGTTTGGGAGCAACCTGAATTGGACTCTGGATCCAATCTTGGACACCTCAGGCAGGACTTTGAAACAGCTGGGTAATGTCTATTATAAGGTAACATGCATTTTGCATGACTTCCAGCTAGCTTACTCCTGGCGCCTTAAACATCCATTGGGCTGTAACTATACCTTTTACTCACACCCTCACACTGCGTACTCCAGACTGGACTACTTAATGGTGAGCCATAGACATTTACATTTGGTTAGACAGACGGACATTGGCCAAATAACCTGGTCAGTTTATTTCCCCATCTTCCTTTCCATACACATCCCTCTTAACATTCCTAAACATTGGACTTTGAGACTTAACAAGTCTCCCTGCATATAATCAGGTGCCCTTGACTCTGGGATGCAGGCTTAAATGTTTTAATAAAATATGAACAGATACCTCATGTTTTCATTTTGATAGACACACACACAGATATGCAATGTAAAGGATAAGCGCTGACATCTGTCTCTCTATTATGACACCTACTGCAAGGACCAAATTGGTGCTGCTATAGATGATTAAGCTGCTCACAATTACTCCGCTGAAATGTCAAAAGTGACTATATGGGAGGCTACCAAATGTGTCCTTCGAGGCAAGATTTTTCAACTAGGGTCATTCATTAAACAAAGAAGGCTCTCAAGGAAGACCTCCTCCTTAAAATTAGAGATCTGTAAACCAAACCCAAATCCTCCCTGGCTGGGGATACGCTGCATTAACTGACAGAAGCCAGGGCTGCCCTTTATAAATTGGTGGAGATAAAATGAAACTGGCCTTTGATCGTTGCAACACAAATACTTCCAATAGGGGAACAAGCCAAGAAAGTTGTTGGCCCGGGCACTACAAGCCACATGCGCTGCTTCATTCATTTGGTGAATGATGCTAGTGGACAGGCCAGCCATTTGACAGGGTAGATAGCCTCAGCATTCCATGCGTACTACTCCCTGTTGTATAGCATTACGTGCCCATCCCCACTGACAATTATGGACTATAAACTGGAACAGATTAGTGAGTAACTCCAGAGATGCAATTTTACCAAGCTTTTGGAGTCTGCAAAGGAGATGCTAGACCAACCCTTCACCCTGAAGCAATTGGAGGAGGCTATCACCTCCACACCAACTAGTGAAAGCCTGATAGGTTCACAATTGGATATTATAAGATGTTTGGCCAAGTGTTGAACCTGTTACGACAACCAGTGCGGCATAAACTTATAGAACAGGTATAGGAGGTCTTCACCTATAGCACGCCCTTCCTGTAGAGACTGGTTACGCTCACAGGTATTCGGATGCCCCCAGGTCATAAACTCAAAGTAGTATAAGTTTATACTCACACAGCTGCGTACGGGTACAGGTGATGGCACACGGAACAGCGGCAAAACCAGCGATCTGCAGACTGGGCGGAGCACCGGAGGAGGTGTCAGGTAACAGCACGGTCAGGGTCACAGACAATGGTTCGGAATCCAGGGACAGGCAATGGATCAGGATCACAAGCAAAGGTTCAGAGTCAGCAAACAGGCAAAAGGTCAAGGGTCACAGGCAAAGGCTCAGAATCTAGGGACAGGCAAGGGGTCATACACAGGGAGTCAAAATCCAAGGTTTTTCACCAACAAAATGCACACAGGAGCAGGATAAGGACTGGCAGACAGAACTATAACCGGCAGGGAGGCTAAGCCCTCCCTGCCCTATATACTACTACTGACCAATGGCAAGCAGGGAAACCCACAGCTAATCAGCCCCAGTAGGAATTAATTATAATAATTTATCCCCAATGCTCTGCGCACGTGCCCAGCTGCCCCTAATGCTTGGATGCGGCGCTACATCCACAGAGCGTCCCGACCGTTGTCTAGGTAATGGCCGGGGAGAAACAGGAAGTGGCGTCCCGGTCGCCATGGAGACGACCGGGACGCTTCCTGTAAGAGAGAAAGAGTCGCGGCAGCCTGGGGCACCACCGCGGCTCGTAACTGAACCCCCTACTTCTAGGGGCTGTAAATGAGATCTCCAATGCATCTAACTTCTCCTGGCAGTCTCTGGAAGAACACATCATGATTCTTCCTATAGATGATAAGGACCCCTCTCTATGCTCCAGCTATCGCCCAATTTACCTGTTAAATGTTGACCTAAAACTTTTCGCAAAAATGAGGATGAACCACCTGAAGTCTCTCCTCTCAGATCTAATTCACAGAAACCAAGATGGCTTTATTCGGGGCTGAGAGGCATCTGATAGAAAGTAGGCATACCCGTGCTTTGTTGTTGTCAACAGATGCGAAAAAAGTTTTTGACAGGGTGGATTGGTGACTTCTTAAGGGGGTGCTGGAGCACATGGGATTGGGTCCGGTCTGCCTCCATAGAATACTTTCCCTTTATGGGAAACCCTACGACTCAAATCAAAATTATTTGCTCTCTGTGTGCAACGTTTTCCACCTATAATGGCCCATGTCAGAGTTGCCCGCTCTCCCTTTTGATATTTGTTTTTTGCATGGAGGCCCTGGCTCAGTCCAACAGGAATATTCCCAAAATGTCTGTGTTTCAGGTGGAGGGGAAGGAGCACGTAATTATCAACTTGAAAATTATTATTTTTATTATTAATGTTTTTGGTGAAGAATATTATTCATTGTTTGCATTGTGTTTTTGTTATTTTTATTTATTTTTTCTGGGTGTTTGTATGTTTATTTTGGTCAGTTAAAATTACTAAAAACTATACTTTTTTATTCGAACTTTAAGTATGTATTTATAGTACACATGGATCTTATTGACCCTTTGCCCATTAGAATGGCTCTGGATTTCTTATTACTTGCCCTTTCTGCAGTCTGACTTATTACATATTAAAATAAAAATTCAGGGAGTTTTAAAAAGATTTTCCAGCTTTTTAGCTGAAGGCTAAATACTATACTTAAGTTAAAGGCATGGCATTTTATGTAACTTAACCTGAACTTAACTTACATAATAGGAACACAACTACATTAGGCTCACTGTGTAAAAATGTAAGCTACAGAGATGGACTGTATCACAGGACATTTCAACGTATTAATTGCAGGACACTAAATATTGACTTGAAATGCATGTCAGTCTTACCAGAAGATATTTTTCAGGAGAACCCAGTCTCATTACACAGTAACTATGGAAAATTATAGTGCAAATTAGTCATAATTTTATTGTTTGCTCTTTAATAAGATAATACCTAAGCATAATAAAAGATAAATTAAATTGTGCAAGCTAAATAAAAAAAAAAGCTCACACAATTAAAATAAGTCATCTTTAATACGTAAAATAATGTAAACGCATGAACCAATTTGTAAACAATTTGTATATATACTGATGTGGAGTATAAATTGAATGAACTTCAATAATTCAAATTGTGAAAAATGTTTGCTACAAAATCCATAACAAAACATAATAGGCATGGTTAAGCAATAGTTATTTTTAGCTGAAAAACAACAAAAATGAAATCTCACCAATTTATACTACATTAAAAGTTTAATAAATAGAGAGAAAGGCATTACCTTTAATAACCATTACTAACTATCAATGCCAATTACCGTTAATAACTACTCATTTCTCCGACTCCATTTCATTTGCTTAACGCTGTGCAGGTGTAATATTGTAGGAAGAACTCAAGAAGGATTTAGAATGTAAAACAATTTGAAATATTAATACTTAATATCACTTTTATACCAGCTTCAAAATTGTCTTTCAACCAATAGTTAATTGCTAAGCAATTTAATTAATTATAAATAACCAAAGAATATAGATCAAATTGGTGCACTATATCTATTTGGCTAAAATATTGTCTATTAATTGACACAGAAATTAGTGCTCCAATAGAGCCCATATAAATAAATAAATAAATGATAATGTAGTATTAATGACACTCAATTCTTGATCTGAAACACAGCTGTCTAGGGTTGTGCGACCCTACTGTTCAAAGCAAACAATATATATGGAAAAAGACAGCGCTGGATCTGATCAAGAAAAAACATGATGCTGAAAAGTGAAATACAAATTTAACAATTTATTTAGTGCACACAGTGTTAATATTGACATATAGATTAATAAAAAAAATGGATCTCATATACAAATAACATTCATAAAAAAGAGCAATATAAAATCACATGAAATAAGTACAAAATACTATGTGCCTTAATCAGATAATTGTTGTTAAATCAGATTAATAATTGTCCAGTAATAAATCAGCTGTTATAGATGAATTATAGAGCTCATTAGAAAGACACTGCATAGATGGGCTTAAAAATATGAAATTGGCAGCACCATTATACCAAAAGTTCATATACCGGGTTCTAGAGCATATTGGATAATAAAACATATATACGGACTTACAGTTCTTTATTTAAAGAGAACAGCAAGGGTCACGTTACAATCTGATGATAAGGGATGATCCCATTAGACAGTAAATGGATTTAGTGAACCCCCACTGTGACTATAACTCCTCCTGCGGAGACTTGACTAGCAGCTCCGTGCTGGAAAACCAAAGTAGATGAGGAGAAGCAAACAGAAAGTGTAATAAAATCTGTCCACTAGAGTAGTTCACCATGTGAACATTTGCAACTGATGTTCCTTCAACCCAGTAATAGCTCAATCACCCGTCTTCAATAGCTGCTGTAATAATCCTACACCGCCTGTAACAGGCTTTAGCAAGCAAATCTGTGCAGTAAAGTAGATAAACATACAGTTCCTTGAAGACCTTACGCGTTTCTTTGCCATCAAAGCAATTTCTTTAAAGGAAATCAATATCGTATTGCCATATAGAGCTAAGTAATATGATAACCCACTGGGAGTATCCTTTTATTTTCAAGGTTTATTACAAATAAGTACAGCTGTGTGCACAGAATTGCATGTGAAAATAAGAAAACTTTAAGAAAAACTCACTATCAACATTTAAAAACTTTTCAGCATTGTGTTGAGATAAAACACAGGCTTCTTATAAACATAACATTGTGTCTTGTGCACACAGCACATGCACTGCTTAAGGCCATCATCTTAGATGTGTTCTGCAGAGTCATCCAAAAATCCTATCATGTAGAAAGGTTTTGTTTCCGTGGTTTTATTCAGCACAACAAACGTATCTCGAGCAAACATTCTTTATGAAGAGAAGCCCCTTGTACATCAACTATATATATATATATATATATATATATATATATATATATATATATACATATACATATACACACATATATATATATATATATATATATATATATATATATATATATTTATTTATTTATTTAAATGAAATACATTATAAATATGGGTAAATATCCCACTAAGAATAATTCCTAGTGTCCCATATCATCCAAGAGAGGATATGTGAATGTTAAAGAGAAATGTGTTCAATAACCCTCAATAATGGCACCAATCAGAATGCCAATGGTTAAAGCTAAATTTATACATATAATAATGAAAAGAAATCAATGTCACGAGAAATATCCATGTTTTTTCCTTTTTTGCGGAAATCTTTTAACCCAAAGGATGACATATATCAGATTTGAACTCTCAACCTCACTGTATCCTTGTCAGACTCTTAACCACTTGAGCCACAAGTTTATATACAAAGTACCAGAGAATTTATAGACTATATTATTTCAATTAGACCCACTATCTTAACTTTTCTAACTATCTATCTATCTATCTATCTCCAAATCACACACATCTAATAAGGAGTATATATTTGACAATCACTGAGAGGCCCAACCTAGTTGATAAAAACAGCAGTATATCTCCATATATTAATTATTAATCAATGTTAAAGAATCACTACTCTTCACAAAGCTTATAGTAAACCATTTAATCCTATATTTTCATTAAGTCCTCCTTCTTAAACCTGTTACCCCCTTTAATTGTAGGTTTAATAGACTCAATTCCTAAGCCTAGGAGATCTTTAGGGTTACAGTCATGGACTTCAGCAAAATGTCGTTGTACACTATGTGAAGTGGACTTCTTGACAATGTTTTGTCTGTATTCCAGAAACCGGATTTTTAATGATCTTACTGTTCTCCCCACGTACAACTTATTACAGTCACATTTCAGTATATATATCACATAGTTGGTGTTACAATTTATAAAACCTCTAATAGAGTGTTGAACACTCTTTCACAATGAAAGCTCATCAATCCATAATACATTAAAAGTTTAATAAATAGAAAGCAAGGCATTACCTTTAATAACCATTACTAACTATCATTACTAATTTCCAGTTAATAACTACTCATTTCACCGACTCCATTAGATTTGCTTAACGCTGTGCAGGTGTAATGTTGTAGGAAGAACTCAAGAAGGATTTAGGCTGTAAAACAATTTGAAAATATTCATACTTAATATCACTTTTATACTAGCTACAAAACTGGCTTTCAACCAATAGTTAATTGCCAAGCAATTTAATTAATTACATTAAGTACTTCAATTAATTAGAAGTAGAGAAAGCAATCAATTATTGGTCAATTCAAGTATAAGAGTGGCTTTAGGGACATTTTACTTACTTGTTGAGGAAGGAATCAATTAAGGCGTAAACTGGCATCATTAAAGGTCATTTGGGCTTTTGGAGAGGTGAGAGTTGAAGGCTTCAGGGTATAATTTATCACATTTATTACATTTTTATTATATCATTAATCAAATCAACTGCCTTTTTGACACTGTATATATTTTAAAACAAATAATGGGAAGATTAATCACACTAGTATTACTTTCTATTATATTTGTTAGGCCTTCATTTTTACTTACAAATTGCTGACTGAAACAAGGGTTTTACCATGAATAAGAGATGCTTTGGTGAAAGGTTACTACATGGTAATGACTTGCATGCCTTCTGACATTATTCATTTGGCAGCTTGGTAGCATTGTTTTATTTCTGTCATTGGATTACTTTTCATGCAGACATTATAAGAGCAAATACTTTTAATGATAAACACAAATACCCATAAAAATAATGTTTTACATGTAGAATGCATTTTATGGTCTATGTTTTACACAGCATTTATGGGAAAATAAAGCCACATAAATGGCCCTGTCAGGTTACGTTACTTGTTATGTAAGATTGCAAAAATATAGCATTATAAATTAATTGGTTACATGTTTGCTTTGTTTAAATACATCAAAGAATGATATCACATCTCCACTCGCGCCTTCATTATTTTAGGTATGTATCTGCAATTTTCTGTAATGCATATTTAATCTATTTCCTGCTGAGGTTTTGTCCACTCCTTGCTTAGTCTGTATTTACACTATTGTTCAATGCCTAACTAATTTTTATTCTATTGAGCAATAGAAATGAATGATTCCTACCTTCTGAATTTTCGGACTTTTTCTCATCCGATTCCTAAATCTTAACTTGGCCATCATTTGTAAATGATGTTCCAATATGCATATGAAATATAGTTTGATAGACTTGCTGATACATAAATGACATACCTTTTTCAGTATTCCATGTATTTTCCTAAGGTACCAAAGGTTTTAAGATAGCAAGTGACATAGCATATTAATAATATAAATTTATACCAGAAAAGGTGTTTTGACAATTGGAAATCAGTATTGCTCTAAAAAGCGGCCCTGGAATTAATGTATTTAAACAAGTGCACCTTTTTCCACATGTGTAGTTATAAATGTCACAGTATTTCAGGATTATGACCCGAATCCCGATTTAATCAGCTAGATATGAATAAGAAATATCAGGGATGAATTTGCTTATGCTTTTCTGTGACATGCAATGGAAAGCAAAGCAACTTCCACTATAAGATAACTTTGTCACATATGGGGGAACAGTGCAGCTTCAAAGAGCTCCTGCCATGAGCTGTCCTGTCACTGGACACTTTTGTCACTTTACAAGATATCATGGCTCTGACTCAAAGGGGGTGCCTGTAGTTATCACATAAGGAAACGTGCTCTGAGATGTTACATATAACTTATATAGGAAATTGGAGGAAATTATCAACTTTACTTAGCTGTTTGGTACCTATACATTGGTAAATTTATATTGGATTGATTAAAGATAAAACTGGAATTGTTTGGCACTCACCCAAAACAATCTGGCATTTTTAAGCATTGGGGATTAAAAAGTGAGTTGAAAAGGTTAGGTTGCAAAAGTCTGTCATCAGTCTAGCTGACCACTGACAGATATCCACACCAGGAGGAAGGTGGGAGATGAGAAGCAGTTCTTAAAAGTCTAGTTTGGGGGTGTGGTTTGGCTTACTATGGAGTAGGACACAGATTGCCTACTCTACTGCATGAACCTGCAATTATTCTGATTTCTCCCACTCAGAGCCCACCTGATGCGCTTCTCCACATATATTCAATGGTTTCTTCAGAAGGTCTCTGAGGAAACCACTGAATATATGTGGAGTAACGCGTCAGTAGAGTCTAAATAATATAGCCATAAAGACCTAAGTATTATTTGATTCACTGAATGATTTACAGACCTCTTGTTGTGGCTTCATACAGTTGATGTAGCTCTCTACTGAGGGGTAAGATAAAAATCATAAGGGGGTTGTAACCTGTCAATGAATAAAAGACTTGAAGGGCAGCTGCAGACGGTGGTGTTAAAAACAGCCGACATAGACTGCAAGAGTTGGATTTCTTTCCCTAATTTGTCTGTAAAAAACGAACTGTGTGTATTTCAACCCTCACCTATTGGATAAGATCCTTAAGAGAAAGCCTATGGTTTCGAAAAGTCGATGACTGTGTTTATTTACTATCATTTATAAAATTAACATATAAAGTCAACATATGGTAGATGACGTACTGGAAAATAGTCCTATTTGTGCACTATAGGAGAACTGTATATATTACAGAAGGACTAAACTGGGTCTATAAATTGGTTTATTAAAAGAGCCACAAGTATGATTATTCAGTCAATCGGAAAGAATAGAGTTTTAACGCTGATTTTTTTTTTCTTATTGTGAATTTTTTTTTTATAAATTTTCTTTTAAATAATTAGATGTATGGTGGTCTAAATACTAGGGAGAAAATATCTGTGCATCTATTTCTCTAAGAATTTTTTTCTTTTTATATTCTGTAAGCATTGCACCTTTTTTTTCGTATATATACAATTTCAATTTAATAAGTTGATGTCCTTATTGCTCTAAATGAACCCATTGCATGTTTAGAAGAGATGAAGTTCTTGGTTGCGGTAACCCTTTAATTACAAGTATAGAAGTGTTAACTCTTTTAGCTATCAAACCACAGGGTGTGCACGATTGCGTAATTAAGTTACTGGCTTCTATTGGCTTTAGTCAGTAGATGGTGGAAGCTATGGGTGTGTATTGAAGTCTGTGCCTCTGATCCAGTTAAATCTGTAGCCTAGAGAATAGGTGAGTGTAAGATTGAGTGCGGGAATTTTGCATGACCCCTTACAGTAACTAGCAAGTCAGTCGTTGCAGTGAACAATTTCATTTCTAATAATTAGGTATTTTTAAATCTGTTTTCTGAAGTTAGAACAAAGAGTGATGTATTATGGTTGAGGTTATTTCTGCTACATTCTCAAATGTTAGTTCTTTCATTTTATAAATTATTGTTTGTTTGGAGATTCTTGAGAACACTCTTGTTTAAGTAATGCCCCCTCTGGCATTGTTATTCACAGCTCCCAGTGGCTGAATGTGTTACCAGGCACTAGGACAATACAAAAGTGAAACAGGAATGGTTACTTAGCAACATAAGGCTGGCATGAGTTGAGGAGAAAGTGTCTGGTGAAAGAGCGACAGCCAGGTTTGAGACAGAAATTACCTCAGAGCATTGCTACATATAAAGAAAAAGAAAAAGGAGACCCCAAGTTCAGAGGGCCCCAATGGATGGAGTCACCATAATAATAAAGAAGACTCCCTGAGTAAAAAGAGATGTGGCCTGATAAAGAAGGGGAGTGGGGTGTCACTGCCAAAGCAGCGTGGGGCCAATTAATAGTAGGGATGTGCACCGGCGACTTTTGGTGTCTCGTGTTTTGTGTTTTGGATTCGGATTTTCGCAATGTTTTGGGTTCGGATTTGTTTCGCAAAACACCTGCCAAAAGGTTTTGGTTCGGATTTAAGGTTTTGGATTCGGATTTTTTTTGAAAAAAGCATAAAAAGTTCAAAAATCAAGTTTTTGGGCTTATTTTCACTCCTACGCTATTATTAACCTCAATAACATTCATTAACAAGCATTTCCACTAATTTACAGTGTATTCTGAACACCTCACAATATAGTTATTAGTCCAAAACGTTGCAACGAGGTATCTTTCTGGACTGCGTAGTGGAGTGGTCCCCACAATATAATAAGAAAACCATCAACTTTTCTTAATCGCACCAAAAAATGTACCTGGACTGCGTAGAGGAGTGGGTCACCACAATATAATTTAAAAACACTGAACTTGTATGATTCGCACTAATAAATGTATCTGGACTGCGTAGAGGAGTGGGTCACCACAATATAATAAGAAAACCATCAACTGGTCTTAATCGCACCAAAAAATGTACCTGGACTGCGTAGAGGAGTGGGTCACCACAATATAATTTAAAAACCCTGAACTTGTATGATTCGCACCAATAAATGTATCTGGACTGCGTAGAGGAGTGGGTCACCACAATATAATAAGAAAACCATCAACTGGTCTTAATCGCACCAAAAAATATACCTGGACTGCGTAGAGGAGTGGTCACCACAATATAATTAATAAAAAACCCTCCACGGCTCTGAATTTCCAAAAAAATAATTCTGGACTGTGTAGTGGGGTGGCCCCGGTACTAAATTTGTTACCGGGGCCACAATACCTCCTCCAAGTTCCAAGTGTAGTGTTTATAACATATTAACACTACACTAATTCTAGCACGTCAAACCCTCTTGTTTTAAATAATGACAGGGCATTTAACTTTTGATTACATTTTTTGAATTTGTTGACATTTTCTTTTACTTTTTGAACATGGCAAATGACTGTTGAATGGTCACATAATGCCAAAAAAATAGTTGCAAGATGGAATTGTCCTTGGGCCCTCCCACCCACCCTTATGTTGTTGAAATAGGACATGCACACTTTAACAAACCAATCATTTCAGCGACAGGGCCTACCAAACAACTGTGGCTGAAATGATTGGTTTGTTTGGGCCCCCACACCAAAATAACAATTCATCTCTCCCTGTACAACTACAAACTAAAACAGGCTCTACTGAGGAAAGATGTCGTCCTCATCCTCAACCTCTGATTCCTCTCCCCCTACAGTGTGTACTTCCTCCTTCCAGACATTATTAATTCGTCCCCACTGGACTCCACAACCACAGGTCCCTCTGTACTATCTGGAGGGCAGTGCTGTACTTCATTGAGGAATTGATTATTCATTTTTATAAACATCATTTTTTCAACGTTGTGAGGAAGCA
The DNA here is from genome assembly GCF_038048845.1 of Mixophyes fleayi. Lineage (NCBI taxonomy): Eukaryota > Metazoa > Chordata > Amphibia > Anura > Limnodynastidae > Mixophyes > Mixophyes fleayi. The sequence goes on from NC_134404.1 coordinate 148,807,480, forward strand.
ACCTCCTTCTCCGCTCACTGACCAGGTTTCCCGCTGCACTAAAAACTCTTTCCGAGTACACACTGGAGGGGGGACAACTCAGGTAAAATAGAGCCAGTTTGTACAGGGGCTTCCAAACTGCCTTTTTTTCCTGCCAGTAACAATATGGACTGTCTGAAATGTCTATTTGGATGGTGTCAGCAAAATAATCCTCCACCATTTTTTCAATTGTGACAGCATCCAATGCAGCGACAGTAGACATGTCTGCAATGGTTGGCAGGTCCTTCAGTCCGGACCAGATGTTATCAGCATCCCCGCCAGCGGCTCTTTTAGGAAAACTGAGCTTTTTCCTTGCAGCCATAGATGTGGAAGAAAATGAGGGTGGAGCTGTTGGCATGTCACGGTCCTCTTCAGAGGACAATCTCCTGACCAGAAGGTCTTTGCACCGCTGTAAACTTGTGTCCGCCGGAAACAGAGACACAACATACGCTTTAAACCGAGGATCGAGCACGGTGGCCAGAATGTATTCCTCTGACTTTAAAAGAGTGACCACCCTCGGATCCTGGCAAAGCATACGAAGGGCTTCATCCACAAGAGCTACATGCTTTGTTGGATCGCAATGCTTTACCAGCTCCTCCCTCACTTTCTCCAGCTGCTTCTGCAACAGCCTGATCAGGGGAATGACCTGACTCAAGCTGGCAGTGTCGGAACTGACTTCTCGTGTGGCAAGTTCAAACGGCTGGAGAACCTTGCACAACACGGAAATCAGTCTCCACTGCGCTTGACTCAGGCGCATCCCCACTCCTTTGCCTATGTCATAGGTGACTGTGTAGGCCTGAATGGCCTTTTGCTGCTCCTCCATCCTCTGCAGCATATAGAGGGTGGAGTTCCAGCGCGTCACAACCTCTTGTTTGAGGTGATGGCAGGGCAGGTTCATGCTTTTTTGATGTGCCTCTAGTCTGCGGTAGGCACTGGCTGAATGCCGAAAGTGTCCAGCAATTTTGCGTGCCACCGCAAGCATCTTCTGCACACCCCTGTCCTTCTTGAGGTAATGCTGCACCACCAAATTAATGGTGTGTGCAAAACATGGGACGTGCTGGAAATTGCCCATATTTCATGCCCGCACAATGTTACTGGCATTGTCTGACACCACAAATCCCCATGAGAGTCTAAGTGGGGTAAGCCACTGGGAGATAATTTCCCTCAGTTTCTCTAATATGTTGTCAGCGTTGTGCCTCTTATTAAAGCCTGTAATACACAATGTTGCCTGCCTTTGTACGAGCAGCCATTTTGTAGATGCTGCTACTGATGCAGCTGTTGCTGTGGAAGGCGATGCATCTACCCAGTGGGCTGTCACAGTCATATAGTCCTTCGTTTGCCCAGAACCACTTGTCCACATGTCCGTGGTTAAGTGGACAGTGGGTACAACCGCATTTTTCAGAGCACTGAGGACACTTGATCGTACTTCTCTGTACATTTTTGGTATCGCCTGCGTAGTGAAGTGGAATCTCGACGGGATTTGGTACCGGGGACACAATACCTCCATCAACCCTCTAAATCCCACTCCACTGATGGCGGACAACGGGCGCACGTCTAACACCAACATTGCAGTTACAGCCACAGTTATACGCTTTGCAATAGGGTGACTACTATCGTATTTTGTGGTCATGGCAAACGACTGTTGGACGGTCAATTGTTTTGTGAAAGACTTAGCAGTCTTACGACTTCCCCTCTGGGAAGATGACCGACTAACAGCAGCAACAGCAGCAGTGGCAGTAGTAGGCGTACCGCTGCAGGATTCCTCGGATGAATCCCGTATTGGAGAGGACTCAGTCTGGCTGCTGACTTGGGCTGCAGGACTCAATCTGATGGAGATCGTGGAGGAAGTTGACAAGGAGGGTGTTGCTGGTGTGTATCCAACTGGACCACGGGATTTAGGTGTCCCTGTACCGATAACGGTCCTAGCCCCAGTTCCTGAACTAACCACTAAACTATGAAGGTTATTCAGGTGACGTATAAGGGAGAATGTCCCTAGGTGGGCAAGATCCTTACCCCTGCTTATTTGAGCTTTACATAAGCTTCATATGGCCATACATTGGTTGTCCGGATTTGGATAAAAATAACTCCAGACCGAAGAGGTGCATTTTTTGGTCTTCTGACCAGGCATGACGATGGGCTTTTTCATCCCATGGACATCAGCTGTTTCCCCCCCTGGTGCCTCATTTACAATAACCACATCACCATCCTCATCATCAAGTTCCTCCACAGCGCCAGCTACATCATCAATAGCCTCCTCCCGAGCCACCTCTTCCCGTACAGTGATGGGAAGGTCAGGCTTGACAACCACCAACACCCTTGGACTCGCCTTGGGGATTTGTGATAATTTCTCTTTAGAAGGCAGAGTTGTTTGCTGTTTTGTTGCTGACAGCATAACTCTCTTCAATTTTTTGTGGAGGGGGAGGAGGAGGAGGGCTAAGATCCTTGGGTGAAGATGGACTACTAGTCATGAACACGGGCCAGGGCCTAAGCCGTTCCTTGCCACTACGTGTCGTAAATGACATATTGCCAACTTTACGTTTCTCCTCAGATAATTTAAAGTTTCTCTTTTTGCTTTTTTTTGAGAACTTGGGCTCTTTGGATTTTACATGCCCTGTACTAGGAGATTGGGCATCGGGCTTGGAAGACGACGTTGATGGCATTTCATCGTCTATGTCAGGACTAGTGGCAGCAGCTTCAGCATTAGGAGGAAGTGGGTCTTGATCTTTCCCTACTTTATCCTCCAAAATTTTGCTCTCCATTATATGTAGCACAAGATACTGCAGAATGTGTGAACTTGGTAATATTGCAGTACCAATGGGCTTATACTGCAGGATTGGTTTGGCAAATTTTGTTGTAATTAAAAAAAAAATTAATTATTTTTTTGTATTTTTTTTTATAACTTTTTTTAATTTTTTAAACACTTGGGAATATTGGGGAAATAACTATGCCCTTAGAAGCACAGAGCACGGGACACAGGACCACTGGACTGAACAGGACACAGCAGCACCACTGAACTCAAAATTGACAAAGCACAGCACACAGCACCACTGGACTGATACTGCAGAATGTGTGAACTTTGTAATATTGCAGTAGTACCACTGGACTTTTACTGCTGAATGTGTGAACTTGGTAATATTGCAGTACCAATGGGCTTATACTGCAGGATTGGTTTGGCAAATTTTGTTGTAATTAAAAAAAAAATAATTATTTTTTTGTATTTTTTTTTATAACTTTTTTTAATTTTTTTAAACACTTGGGAATAATGGGGAAATAACTATGCCCTTAGATGCACAGACCACAGGACACAGCATGACTGGACTGAACAGGACACAGCACAGGACCCAGCAGCACCACTGAACTCAAAATTAACAGAGCACAGCACACAGCACCACTGGACTGATACTGCAGAACAGAACACAGCACAGCACAGCACAGCTCGAGATCTACCAGAACAGAGGACCACCTAACACACCCTCCCTTTACCCTGATCAATGCACGAGTGAAGACGGCGGTGACTAGCGGGGAATTTATAGGTTCCGAGTATCGCGAGATCTGACAACGGGATTATGACTCAGAGCCTCGCTTTCAAGTTTTCATTTGGCGCCAATATCCGAATCTGTCTCGGATCCGACTCGGATCGGCAACGTTCGGGTGGGCTCGAATTCAGGAATTTCGAGTGCGCTCATCTCTAATTAATAGTGACAGCATTGAGGATCTGCCATATATAGATCCTATGGAGAGGTTTGCTGCAAGATGGCACTAGTAAGAGTGTCAGGACTACCAAGCAAGGATGAGAGTGCGTTGAACAAACAGGTTATCAGAGCCTGTGCAAATACGAGTGAGTGTGAGAATCTCAGTAGGGTCAGAGAGAGCACAACTAACGTGTTATAGTAAAAGGGATAAGGCACCTGCAGAGGAGCAGTGATTAACTGTGCTGGATTAACTCACATATTGTGCTGGAGTGAAGAGGAGTATAAATAAAGAATTGATTTTATAAATATGGTCTGACACCCAAATCAGTGACATCTGTTTGCTCTGCACCCTAAGTTACCACACCTGTGCCTCATATCTTAAAGAGACATTGATAACACCCTGCATATGCGGGTACCCTCTTTGCAATTATACCCACACTAGAGAACTAACAAGAGTAGAGGAAAGTGCAAATGAGAAAGTACAATACTCACATATGCATCAAATGATCACACACACACACACACACACATACACACACACACAGTGACAGGGGGTTACATTTATACATTGCTAATAGCGGCCAAAACTTCATCTTCATCTTTTTTGAGGATAAACAAAAAGTGAATACCTAAATATACATTGGTGTATTTGTTTCCGTAGACCCTAAATTGTTTGGGTGAATTAATAAACTGCTCCAAATACTTTTAATCTATAAAAAGGAAGCTAGAGATCTGATAATGTGTGATTGCCAAACATAGAGATAAGGTTGCTATGGAGACCTGTAGGCTGTCTGACTGCATAGGTTTGAAATGGTTCATTAAACATTACAGTCTGTGAACACTGCACAAAATGAATAACATTGTGGTCCAGCCAAGAGGCTAAATTTGTTAACAGTGAGAAAAGGTAAGTAAAGAGTGGTAAGATGATCCAAGTTGTGATTTTTATATTTTGTAACAAAGACTAAGAAATATGATTTTTATGTTTTGAGTTTAGTTCAAACATGAACAATTTGATCCATAATCCTGGATGTCAGTTTTCTGCAAAAGTAACTGGCAAAAAACTGAGACCTGGATTGCTTGATGACAGATAAACAGAATGAAGTATATAGAATCTCTAGAATACTTAATTCACGGTAACAGATATACATCTTTATCAAAATGTAACATCAATTTCAAATATAAATATATAAATACTATATAAAGAAAAGTATAAGAAATATCTCTTATTAAGAGAATTTGCCATGAGGTTGAAATAAAATCGACATTTATCTTCAGGTATATAAAAGATTTTGAGCCAGCTGCAGAACAAAAAGACTAATATAACATGTATCTCTTGACCTAAGTATAATAGGCAAATTATGTACTTAGTTTATATACCTAGTACTGTGTTAGTTACTACCGTCAAGTTTTCATGTCTATATAGTTTCAACATGCTACGAAAACTCTTATCCATTCTCTCATCATCTCCCATCTTGACAACCGCTACATCCTGCTATCTGATATTCTCGACACCCATATATCTACACTTCAATGCATCATAAGTCCTGCTGCACCACTTTGCAAATCCCTACACTTGCTCCCTGTGTCCTCCAGAATCCAATTCAAATGACTTACCCTTACCTACAAAGCCCTCAACAACACCACCCCTTCAAACATCTCAAATCTCATATCAAATTACACTCCCTCTCATCCTCTTAGATCTATCTCTGACCTGCATCTTGTCTCGTCTCTGCTAACCACCTCTCACTTACATCTACAAGATTTCTAGCTGTGCTAGGTGCCAGGGATGGCTGTCTGTCCTCTCTATTCTGCCATGTCCCGTTGATGTCCCGGCACTCGATGGGCGCATGCACGGTCACTTTAGTGCCCCATTGCTAGGCAACAGGATGGTATGCCTTCAATTATTCGTTAGTCAGCTGCATCTGACCGCCAAAATCACCATGGGCCAATCAGGCCTCAGCCACAGTATGTAGGGAAGCCTATTGCACCACTAGGGTGCCAGAGTATAAGGTCTCCCTATGCTCCAACACTTCAGATACTGTTCCTACATTCTGGCTGACTTCACAGCTTCTGATCCGGCAATTCCTGGCCTTGATCATCTCTGCTGGTATCTGACTTCTGGCTTCTTAACTACTTTCCTGGTTTAACCCTTGGTGCCTCGCTTCCCGCACGGCTTGACTTCTGACTGTACGACTATGTCTTTTCACCCGCTACCTCATTGGTAGCTGGCTTGGAGAACTACGACATGCGCGCCTCTTGCAGCAGAACCAAAACCTCCTTGCAGAAGTCACTGGCTACGACCAGAGGCGCGTTAGAATCCGCACCTCCAAATTTAGCTGTGTCAATACCATTAAGTAAGCTCCCAACTTATGGAATTTTCTACCACACACAGTCAGGCTTTTCCACAGCCTTCAAATCTTTAGGCGTTCTCTATAAACCCATCTCTTTATTAAAGCTTACCATATCCCTGATGAGAGTATTCACACTGAAACACCCTCACAGCTGTCTCAATCTCCACTCTAAGCCACACTCTCTCCTTTTGTTTAAGCTGTGCCCTCTCCCCTTAGAATGTAAGTTCTCCTATGACAAGGGTCCTCTACCCTTTGTTTTTATGTCTTCATTTATTTTGTCTGCCTTCTATGTCCTTGTTTTATGTATTTCCTTGTTTCCATACTGTACGGCGCTGCGGAGCACTGTGGTGCCTTACAAATTTACGATAATAATAATAGTAATAATAATAATAATAATAATATTGTCAGCCTTCCCTTTCCTCTCTTCTCTGTTGTGCAATTAAATAAAATTTTAATTAGTACTGTCACCAGTTCAACCACATCCATCTACTTGATTATCCAAAGCACTGCCAGTTAATGATGACTAGATACTTGAAGCATGTGGATGAGATTGGCACATGTTGTAAGTGAGGCCTTTAGACAGAGTAAAGTAAAACTGTCCTCTGGTGTCTATGAGGAAGGCAATCTTGGAATGAACATAAAATATCAGAGGATGCACCAATGGGTGTCAATCTAAAAGCATGTTTCAAACAAGGAAAACATCAGAAAGTGAATTTATTGCCATTTGATTTAACACTAGTAATCAGCTATGTCCTAATTGTCAACTACTGAAAATTTCTGTAGAAAATATATGTGCTGCATAAAATAAACTACCTTCAATTTTACAGAAGGCCATTGCTTTATTTACTGGTGTAACCTACTTTTATATTCCAAAATGACATTGAAAAGAGAGATAACTGTATGTTTTGCCAATGTATGATTAAATATTGTCTTACTCACATCTTTTGTAGGGGATGATTATCAGGCCTCCTGTCAAAATAAGGACATCATTTCATATTCATAAGGAAAACACTGGTCTGGACTGTATGTTAACATAAGTATAGAGTGTGTTTTCCTCTAAACTAGGGTCCTGTGATTTTCTAAGCTTACCTTAGACCTAACCTTTGGCTTACCATCTGTAAGAGAATATCCTTTGTCATCAGTGGCGGATCCAGGGGGGGGGGGCGATCGGGGCGATCGTCCCCCCTAGCAGACACTTGCTGCCGACGGCTGCACAGTATGTGCAGGTCCGTCCAGCCGTGACAGGCAGGGACAGTGTGCTGCCCGGCTGCTCTGATTGTGTTTAAAACACAATCAGAGCAGCCGGGCAGCACACTGTCCCTGCCTGTCACGGCTGGACGGACCTGCACATAGTGTGCAGCCGTCGGCAGCCTAAGATGCTAGAAAGGGGCGGGGCCTAAATCGCTCCCCCCCCCTAAATCGCCCCGGGTACAGCATTTTTCTAGATCCGCCCCTGTTTGTCATATACTTACCAGAGTCCGGTGCGCTTTCTACTCCCAGTCAGACCATGCTGATAATTCATTCGCTCCCGCAACGATTCAAAAGAGATGTCTGCTTTTCTCTTATTATTATTATTTTAATATAGTATATTCATATTTTTATTTAAAGTAATGTGTCAGGATTAAAAATTACCAGCTGTGGGTCTCATTTAGATTTGATCACAAAATTGTAGGTTTTTTGTGTGTATATTTTGAGTTGAACATATCTTACAAGATGAACATCTTAAAGTACAGTGCGTAGATAAAAAAATGTTGAGATCGCCCCCTGCATACACACATAAATGAGTAACCAGCAACAGTGATCTCTTCTAGGCTGGTTGCTGCTAATGCAAGGGGCGAATGAGCATAGTGTAACCTTCACCTGGGTCTGCTAGAATAGTGAGACAGCTGCGTGCAGTTCTTCTGTCATAGTGTGAACCAGCCCCTGACAATTCATGGTGCTAAAATCCCTAGAGAAATCGGGCCTACAAAAAGTGATCCCTTGCCCCCTAGCTAGATACAGCCCCATGCAAAACAGTAGTGGGGCTCTCCCTGGCACCCCTAGTGTGGTGGGTGCCAGGGTTATAGTGAAAAGTGAAAAATAGAATAAAGACTATTGCAGAACTACAAGTCCCATCAAGCCCTGGCAGCCATTGACTGCTTGAGCACACTGAGGTTTCTGAACGTACTATTGCTAGTATGTAATGGTAGCTAAGGCCTGCTGGAACATATAGTTAAAAAAAAAATTTCTAATTTGGAAAAAAACAAAAGACACTATAGTATAAAACAGATTAATGAAAATAAAAACACACCAAAACAGCTTGTTTACCTTTTAATTATATGCCTAAATCCAAAGGGATTTTTCTTCCAGTAAAATGAAATAATAACCATATATGGCAACCTAAACTTGCTCCTTTTAGAGCAATTTTTATGTGCCACAGTGGGACTTTCGTTCAGCTCTTCCTGGATGGCCCAAGACTTCATCAAACTTAACATGTCCAAATCTGAACTTATTATCTTTCCTTCTGCTAATGGCACTACTCCTTCCCACATTTCACTTACAGTCATCACTTTCTTCCCTGTCCCCTCCACACACTGCCTCAGTGTCACCCCTGACATCCATGTGCTTTTGCAGTCTTATCAACTCCCCATACTCACCTTCCTCACTTAAAACAGAACTAAACCCTGATCCATTTTATTAGTATTTCCTGCCTTGACTACTGTAATCTCCTCCTCAGTGGCCTTCTCCTCAACCTCCTTCCTCCTCTGCAATACATCCTGTAGCTGCAGCTGCAGTTAGACTAATTTTCCTCTCCTACTACTCCTCACCCACTCTATAAATCCCTTCACTGACTTCATATTGCTTTGCTTCCAGAATGTAATTCAAACTGCTCTCCCTACAAGGTCAACATGAACACTTCCTATCCATATATTTCTGACACTCCAGCTTGACAACTCCATTTCTCTTCTGACCTTCAACCCTCTTCCCCTTTCATAACTCACTTAAGAAACTCCATGGGTCACCCTACCAGATTCCCCCAACCAACAAAACTCACCTTTTCATGCTTACCCACCCTACCCCCTTCTAGACCCTCATAGTCCACTCCCTCTACTTCCTCCATCCACCACATTCACTTGCGTTCTATTTGTACTTTCTGCCTTTCATTCCCCTCTTCCTCTAGAATGTAAGCTCTGACAGACAGGGTCCTCTCCACCCTATGTGTCATGTCTGTCTACCTCGTACAACCCTGATGTTATGTCTTAAACTGAATCTCTGCTCTTTATTCACTCACCCGATGGAATTTCTATAGTTATCCTTTCTAGCTGTAATTTCTAGCTCATGACCATTCATGTATGTGTCATTATTTTCAATTATTTTCATTAATTTGTTAGTATGTTTATAATATTCATATATGTCCTATCTGTAAGATGTATGTCTTATCTGTAAGATGATTGTCCGGCACCACAGAATCGATGGTGCTCTATCAATTAACACTGATGATGATGATGATGATGATGATGATGATCTTTAAATCAGGTCCTGTGTGCACAACTGAGTACATTCTTTTTTAGGATCATGTTTCATGTAAAGCTGACTATAAATATTCTTAATTATCTGAATGTCCCCATTCAATGTTAGTATCAGCACAGAAAAAAAGTAGAAACAAAAGTTATTAACTCATCTTTTCTATCCATAAATACAACCTGTTCAGAACTTTCATTTAGGAATTTCAGTACTAGAAATGATATCAAACAAAAGATATGGGAAAATAAATTATATGTCAAAATCTACTGGTTCCTTAAATATAATATATATGCACACTGCTTTTTTCTTTGTTAAATGAGCAACAATATAACTTACAACAAATGTTGCTATTATTGTGTAATACATGAAATATTTTGACACAAACTGACATCAGTAATAGTGTGATGGTGGTTAGGAGGCATGAGAATTATAGTACAGCACTACTTGACAGCAACCAGTAAAAGAATCATTAAGTAAATATTGATTTTTATATGTTAGCTACATTGATGAAGGGAATAAAAAATGAATCAATGTCTTCCTATGTTTGTGTGAGTACATGCCTTTAGCTACACCTTCGTATGGATCCGCTGTGTATTATTATTGCCATAGGAACTATCAATTTATTTCTAAATGCTGTGTACCTGCACAGAATATGGTAATCAGAACATTTTATATAACCTGGTCAGCTCCATTATTAGCAATTCACTAAGAAATTTCCTGTTTTTTTAAATAGTTTATACCTTTTTTTTTTTACATCAAGGTAATATGAAAGTGATTTAAAATATAGCTGAGACGTTATTAATGTTGCAAATTACTACTACTGCTTGAAATTACTGATTTATAATTTATTATACACATATGACCACACAGCACCATTTTCAGCAGCCATTACGCTAGTGGCCTAATTCTGGGTTCAACAATAGCCAAAACCGTCAAGCATGGTGGAGGAAATGTAATGATGTGGGGCTGTTTTGATGCTGGTAAGGTAGGAGATTTGCACAGACTTCAAGGAATAATGAACCAGAAAGGTCACCACTATTTTACAATGTCATTCCATCCCTTTGGCCAGCGCTTGATTGGTTCAAACTTCACCATGCAGCAGAAAGTTCCTAAGTATACTTCTAAGCTATGTAAAAAAGTGTTGGTGAAGAAACAGAGTCAGCATTCTGTCTTTGATTTGCTGGCCGGCACAATTGCCGGATCTCAACTCTATTGAGCTCTTGTGAGATGAGTTTAACCATAAGGTCAGGCAAGAATGCCCTACAAGTCAGTCACAATCTTAATAGTCATCATTTTGACACTGTAGATTGTGGGTGCCTTAACATTCTAGAAAATGTGAAAATCATTATCGCTTATAATACTGGGAAAGTTTAGCCCCTTTATAGTTAAGCCAGGTTATAGTACTAATTAATAATTCTGTAAAATGTATCAATGTTGGAAAAATTAAGGTTAGAATACTTATGTAAAAACGTATCTTTTCTTTATTCTCCTTTGATGAATGCAGATTTTAAGTGGGAAGATCTTAATGGCGTAATGCCTGATAACCACTGGTTTTTGCTTAAATCGGAACTAAACCCCCAAATCAATATCGTGTGTTAATTAAACTAAATCACTGGGTTTACATACCTTTTAGCAAAAGTTCTTGCTGGTCTGTTGATGAGGCTTTTATATAGAATGTTAATTTCCCACTCCCTAACATGATATTAATGTTTTTGTACTGCTGTCATAGTCTCAGACCAATGTGAACTTCAGTGCTGCGGAAATAGTTAGCTCATAGAGACTCTTGTAGAGTTGAACGAGTGCATCTTTGTTTTGCATAAAATAGACATTTCCATACAGTGCATGCACACAAAAACCACTTACACTTCTGCAGTGTCTGTCACAATTTTTGCTTACAACCTCTTACGCTTAGAGTGGTGGAATAGGGATGGGAAGGGGCGATTAAGCATAGGTCGAGTACAGTAAGGGTGTTTTCATGTAAAGGAGTCTAATGTAGTGTCCGCAACGGACACATTTCCACTTATCAGTAGGTGTATCTTTTGTGGATGCTCGAACCCTGGTTCAAAATACTCATTGATAATATTGACAATCAGCGGTCATTTCTGATTGACAGATGTACATTTGTGTATATCATGCATTTGTATTGCCAATTGACAGACAAACGCACAGGCATGTAATAACTTCCTTACACTCATGTTATATTGTTTGAATCATATTGCATGATATAAAAAATACATATAGAAGATCTCATATCTTATCATATTATCATGTGATAATGTATGTTTGCTAGGGTTGGGTACCAATTATCGGCTGTAGTAAATCCGACAGCAGTTTGAGCGATAGGTGAAGTGCGATTTTCAGGTGTCCGACCTGGAGGGGAGAACGACTGCTTGAAATGACTATTACAATAAATTCCGCCGAATGAACACCCCGCCGCCTGCAAATCACGCCAGGTTAAAGTGCGATCTAAAAAAATAAAGCTATCAAGTATTTGTGGGTTACATGACAAACAAGACATTATTTAACTTATGTGCAAAATAATAAACTAATTTGCACCCCTTGCATTCTAACATGGTTTGTCCAGGATCAAACTTAACCCTTTTTTTTTTTTTTTTTTTGCTTTGCTCTCCTTAATGACTCAAGCCTCTTATCTTTTACACCCCTAGTTCCAGCATCTCATAAATCTCTTTTTTGAGATTACCTGCTACCTCAGAGGTGACTTGGTACGGCTTTGCCGGATTGGGGTTAACATTTTTAATAAAGAGTTAATACAAGTTCTCTAAACCAACAAAAGGATAAAACATAATAATAGAAACCAGATTATGAGGTCCCAATAAATACCATATTACCACAAGACGTTGACTGATTCCAAATGCCAAACTGATCCAAATATGATATGATGGAGTAGGACCATGGTAACCTGTTCCAGAGAGCCAGAAAGTCTGCAAGTCCCAGAAAAGTTTTTAGTTCAGTAATCATGATACTCCCAGATGTATTCCTTAGTACACTGGCAGAAGCCGAGACTCCCATGCCAGTAACTTTCAGAAGCAAAATGAAACACAAACACAGAAGCCTCTCCTGCAGGCCTTTTAAAAACGACAACATTTCCCAAGCTGGGAAACTCTCTTTGCAGGGATATCCAAAGGTCCCCTCTGGTAGAGTTCAATGAGGTGCTGTACCAGAGAGTAGTCCCAGATTGCTGTCCTTAGTGTCTTTACAGGAAGGGACTGGTCCAGAATAAAACATCACAACTGACCCTGTTTAAGAACAGTATCTGGTCACTCATTCCTATATTTTGGTTCATTTCTGGCAAATAGCAATCCTGGTTATGTCCATTCCTTCACAGTCACCCTCTGCAATTTCCAAGAAAACCCCTTTACCTATAGGAATAATGCCGTACGCAAAATTAAGTGACCCCAAAACCCTTTTGATCTGCCTAAGGGACACTTTATCTAAATGCCTGACCTACAAAATCAGCTCTCTCAATTTCACCAACTTTTCCATAAGAAGACAGCAGCAACCCGCTGTAGTGTCAACTTCGATACCCAGGAAGGACAAATACATAGATTGGCCTTCAGTCTTATCATGCATGAACGACATGCTGGAACAGGAGCTAGGGATAGGATAAAACCTAGCCAAATTGCAAGGAGACAAGAGGTTCAATAATAAGGAAATCATCCAGGGAATGAGCCACTCCCTATATATATATATATATAATTTCTTTTATTTCCTTTATTTAGTGTAGTTATACGTTTTAATTTTATTTTTGGTTATGGTGGATCAACATTTAGGTTCAGTGTGAATTCTATTGCTTGCTCTTGTAATATTATATGGTATTTAATTCTCTCTGGCATAGATATCTGCAGTTCCAGGTACACGGATATAGACTCTTATTTCTATTACCACCTACTACTCTCATGTTTGAGTAGGTTATATGTAATCAGGACAACATGTTATTTTTATATTATACATATTAATTTTTTATGCTTCAGTTAGGATTAACTAATGCAATTAGGTCTAGGGTAGTTAGTAATTATATATATATATATATATATATATATATATATATGTGGAGGGACCTTTAGGTTCCTAAGTACTAAGTGGCAATAATGATATGTGAAGGAGTTAAAAATGTTGTTATTGCCTTAAATAAATATATATTCAGCATAATCAGCAGAAAAACCAGCTCCAGCTCAAAATATTACAGGACCTCAGGTGAAGACCTAGTACATGGAAAAACAGATGGTGAAATTGGATGTACTGGCACCTGCGGAAATAGATAGGAAGAAGCCATAAAAAGTCACACGAAGAGAACTATTTAGCTTTGTCACATAATTTATATTTACTCAGGAAAATATCAATCATGTGCTTATTGTATAACCAGATCAAATGCTTTTTCAAGTATAAATGTAACCTAAGAATAAACAAGCTCAGCTCAGTACCTATCTTGACATTGGCAAGTCTGTGTCTGGATTACTGATCTCCTCGTAAACTAGCATTACATCTCACAGGTATCTGAAGGGACTTGATAGAGGACAGGTGAAATTACCCTAACAATATATATATATATATATATATATATATATATATATATATATATATATATATATATATTCCTTTGAAATGTAGAAGTGAGGATATTTACACACACAGCCCCCTTATAAGTGTTCTCTCTCCTCTTTCCCCTTTTTCTCATTTAAATATCTTATGTGGTATATATGGAAGGGAGTGGTTCTTAATTTTAGCAATTAATGAATAACTGTTTTGAAACTCATTATAATTTGTTATATTGTAGTGTATCATCTTTAGATTATAGGTCATATTTTAATATTTTATTTATATTTTATTTGGTTCCATACATAGGGATATATATGCATGCTAAGGTTTTATGTTGCATGTGATATAATCAAAACAACTACTGACTCAAACGGTCTCTACACTGCTATGGTCTAATTGAGATTGGCTGAGACCACTTAATTTGATTTGGGGCAAAACAAAGTTTATTTATTTTAGGGAACCATCAGTAGGATTTACATATAGTGTTTAAAGAAGTCAGATGAAACGCATCAGATCAATTTCTACTACCACACACGGACCTGTCCAAGAATTGTGGCCATTTGCGGACTTTTTTTTAATTTGACCACAGTTTGTTTTCCTTTGATTAAATTTATTTGTGACACAAAATGTGTGAGTGCTGAAGTGGAGACTGCGATATTGGAGAGAGGCTGGACTGTTTTCTGCAATCACCCGGTGGCTGTTAGAAGCACTTGGACTGATGTGTGTTACCAGCATACCATCACACCCATAACTATTGCCTTTCAGTTCTCTTCTGTCAACTTGTATTTGAAGTATTCATTTTCACACACAGATGGTATATAGTATCAATGGAATGTGTCACAAGCCTCCAAAGGAACAAAGTTTCCAGCTTCCATAGGGTGTGGGATTCCTTGTGCACTTTCCATCAGCCCCTGTTACATGTTATTAGCAAACCTCATTCTCTGACCCTGTCTCCTCTCTTCTCTTCCTTCACTGACCGACTATAGGTTTTGTGAGGTTGAGACCCCCCCCTGGACCCTTCCCATCCCACCTCAGGGGATTCTTACATCCTACTCTCTCCTTCTATGGAGCCGGGTGTAGGTCGTGCAGGCCACACTGCTTCTCTGACGCTTTCTTCTTCACTCTTCTGTCCCCTTCCCTCCTCTCTGTGGGATTCCCCTCAACCCTTCCCCACTCTCACCCATATCCTGTCCTCACCCTCCCCCCCTCTGCACCTTCCTTCCCCCCTAAAATAGGAAAATACAACAACATGTAGCTTTCTTGGGCAACAAAACTGGAATCTTTATAGTGTCTCGTGTCACAAGTGCCAGCTAAAAGTAGGAGTTTGCATGCTATTTAAATTTGGACCACCTGGGCAGCCCTGGCATTAACATTAAATAAAACAATCAGCGCTGAGTGTGATTCGGCAATACCTCACCAATAACACATGGATTGATGTAAAAATAACATTTAATATGCATGTATAATAAACAGATAATACATTTATCCTGAGATAACCAGCTGATGCAATAATAACAGTGCTCTGATGAGCCAATGGTTGATATTAGTCCAATACGGAGTAGTAGAAAATAAATATATATATATATATATATTGGCCAATATATTACTACTGGGAAGACTCTGTATCAAAAAATGTCTTGAATGCTTGAACTCGAGCTGTTCAGTTGAAACCTCCTGAGGTCTATATAGCAGGTGTGCCTGTCAGACTGATAGTGAATTCTAGGTATACGGAACGACCACAAATGTAGACAAGCCAGTGTAATCGTTGATCAAAGCAACTGGATGAAATGGCTCACCAAACTGGAGACTGGTGTTGATGATTCATATACATGTTGTTACAGTTCATCCGATGCATACACTAATAAAGTCGATATAGTTACTACTGTATCATACCCAACCAAGGGGTTCCTGGATAAGTGAGTGGATCGCTGTATGTGAAACAGGCTATACAACTTTGTCCGGTAATTAGCAAACAAGCAATACGATACCGTATAATGATGATTCCCCAAAGTGGTTCTTATGGGTTATATCGATACTTCACCATCGGACCATTTGGAGTTCAGATGTCTCAGTCACAAAATCTCCTTAGAAATGAAAGATTGGTCCCAATCTATAAATGTTGATAATGGAGCACATCCAGGATAGTAACAAATAGGAAATACCCCGGTCTCTCGTTACTAGCAGCACACCGCTCGACAGGCACTTTTCAAGTGAGTGAATCAATTCAGCTGGTCACGTGACCTGACGCGTTTCATCACCAGGTGGTGATTTCATCAGAGGCATTAACATTGTTGATTGAATCTGATGCTATGTATTATTCTGGAGGTCATGTATGATATTTAATGTATATATTACCTGCCTCCTTTTTCTTGTTTGATGGAAATAAAAAGATTTAAAAATAACAAAAACAAATTCGTACACAATAATGCAGGGCCAGTGTGTTTGACATCATAGCTCAGCAACACACTTGTAGCCCCTCTAGGTTATCACCCAGGTTTGCTTACTGGGTGCTCCAGTTCTGATCTAGTGTAAACTCATTAAATATAAATATTATAATTAAACTAATTTGTTGTGGATTAATAAATTATAGACTAGTACAGATATAAAAATGGTAAATGTTAAGTATAAATACAGATTGTTGCAGAC